>NC_057801.1:609272544-609559092 GCF_018294505.1 Triticum aestivum
CTCCACCACCTCACCAGGCCACGCCTAGCCACTGGAAGAGCCTCGAGGGGCCCTTCTTCCTCAACTCCGTCCATACTCGTCCGCCTCGGGCTCCGGCAACGTTCTCTTCGGTGAGAACTCCTCCGCGGCCCTGCTCTTGCCCGTAGCCTCGTACCACCACCAGGAGGCTAACCCCCACTTCAATTTGACCCCCGCAGCTCTCTCCGACAAGACCCACGACCACCCGAACCAACGTCCGCCGGAGCAAGGGCCGCCGTCGACGTGCTGCTCGCCGGTGACCTCTACCACCACCCACCGACGCGGAAAGGTGCACTGAGCACGAAGGTAACCCCCGATCACCTTGCCTCGCCGTGGATCGCCGTCGGCGACCACCGCACCTCTCGGGCACCGCCGCGCCCTGTTTCCCTCGTTTGAAAATTCAAACCTGACGGGTGGAGCCCGCCTGTCAGCCTCTCAGTCTTTTTCTTTTAAACGAACCGTTTTCTGGAATTTTCCGCAGAACCCCTGGAAGTTTTCTGTTTCATTACAGATGGGTCCTTGAACCAAAACTCTTATAACTTTTAAACAGAAAATGGTTTTTGATTGATTCTTTTTCTATCATCTTTCTTTTTCTGTCTAGGTTTTTTTCATGTTTATTTGAAAAATATTTGGAACACTTTTCTGTACACTCACGGTATTTACGTTACGTACGTATTTTTTTTATATACCATAGATACCGGAGGAGGTGACGGAGCTGCGAACTTCACCCAGTTAGGCTCCGACTACTCCGAACCAGGCAAGCATGTTTGAACTCTTGATATGATGGGTGGTTGTTGCATGTTTGCATTTTAGTATAGTCATGGCATGTTTATGAACATTTCTTTGAATGTTATAGTTCATGCACATAAGTGGAAAGTAAGTTTCGGAAAGCATTATGTTGTTGGATACATATTTGCATGGCCATGTGATGGCATGAGGATGGGTAAGATGGCAGTGTTGGGACATGCCAGTCTTATGCCAGATTATTTGACTTCCGTGTCATCGTGAAACAAATCACATTTCCATTCATTCCTTCCTGTACTGTCACATGTTTTCCGAAAGGAATATGGCTTAGTAAGTTGCAAATCGTTTTCCTGGTACACACCAAATAGAGAGGCCGGGATGAGGGTTCCATGGCCCTGGATTAAAGCCCGTCATCCGGTCAGGGTGCATGGGTGTTTCCGGTTGGGACCGAGAGGGAGGCACCCCTTAGAGCACGCGTATAGAAATTTGATCCCATGCTATTCGAGGTTGTGACCTCCCCGTCTCAATGTTTTTCTTGGACGTTGTCCAGGGTGATTCCTGGCATCGTGAGGTGAAATGGGTGTGTACTAGTTAAATGTGTTTCTACCGAAATACCATAAACGGAACTAGTCCATTCGTGACTACAGAAATCCGTTGGCTGCGGTCAGTCAATACCAACTCTGCAGAGTCACAAATCTTTCAATCATCTTGTACATGTTCAAGTACTATATTCATCTTATCTTGTCAGGTATCAGCCTCAGTGAAAAAACTCCGGTGGAATACATGTGTGATAAATCTGGTTAAAAGATTATTCTTGTGGATGGACTAATCTTGTTATTCACATTTGTTACAAGCCCTGTCTATGATGTCGCTCAGACGTCCGACGGTGGCATACTTGTCATTTACATTTGTTACAAGCCCTATCTGTGATGTCGCTCAGACGTCCGACGGTGGCATACTTGTATTTACATTTATTGTAAGCCCTGTCTGTGATGTCGCTCAGACGTCCGACGGTGGCATACTTGTATTTACTTTTATTGTAAGCCCTGTCTGCGATGTCGCTCAGACATCCGATTGTGGCATTTCTTTTCAAGCCCTGTCTGTGATGTCGCTCAGACGTCCGACTGTGGCATTTCTTTTCAAGCCCTGTCTGTGATGTCGCTCAGACGTCCGACTGTGGCATTTCTTTTCAAGCCCTGTCTGTGACGTCACTTAGATGTCCGACTGAGGCATTTATTTTCAAGCCCTTTATGTGGTGTCGCTTAGACGCCCGACTGCGGCATGAGTTTTATTTGTTTACCTTTCGAGGCGTCGCTCCAGACACCCGATCGGTTTTCATTTATTTGTTTACTTATCAAGTCGTGCATAAATATTATTATTACTGAATGAGCATCATTATTTTTTTGTTCAGGACGCATTCATGCATACATTTATTATATCTTTTGTCCGAACTGTCTTGCGAGTACTTTCAAAGTACTCACCTGGCTTGTTGATTTGGCCAGATGTTGATGAAGGCGATCTCATGGATGAAGAGTTCGATAGCGAGTTCGACGCCTAGAGGAGTCCCAGTCAGTCCCGTGTGATCCTGTTTTGGTCACTGTATCATATCCGCTTCCGCCACCCCAGAATAAATTCATCGAGCCTCACCTCGACGCTCGATGAGCTGCCAGTTAGGAGTCAAGTTATCCACCACCATTTTTTACCTCGAGCTAGTAGCATGCCACCTCACCCCTGTGTCATAACCGCCCTTATGTAAGATATTGGCGAGTTTGTAATAATTTGTTGAGCAGCCTCAGCTCAACCCTGTAATAAATTTAATGCTACTGGTCCTCTGTTCATCAAGTATTTGTCTACCAGTGAGGATGACTTTTCCTATACTAGGATCTAAAGATCGATTTTCTCAATAATTATTTTATTGAAAAACCGGTCGTGACAGGAAATGGGTAGAATTGAGCTTTACTGTCTCTTGTTGTATACGCGCGGAGCCCCTTGTACGGGGGTATGCGGCTATTAAGCCCCTGTATGTTTCCGCCGGACTCGTCTAACCATGTCCACGGTCTGAACGACCTGTTTAGGTTCTTTGGTGAGTGGCTGTCAAGGCAGCCGCACTGTATTCCGCGCTTGAGGGACACTCGATATTTCCCTTTAGTGAGATGATGCCTCGCGGACTGGGCATTTTAAGCGTAAGGGATGCATAATGTGGTATTGCGTTAAAGCGGGCGAAAGCTTCGCGTCCCAATAGTGCTTGATAGCCACTTGTAAATGGGGCGATGTGAAAGGTTAGCTTTTCGTGGAGGAAGTTGTCGCTGAAGCCGAACATAACTTCCAGCAGGAGAGAACCCGTGCAATGGGTATCTGGGCCTGGCGTTACCCCTTGAAAGGAAGTGTTGCCATGGCGAATTTTTGTTGGGTTTATCCCCATTTTGCGGACTGTGTCCTGGTATAGAAGGTTTAGATCACTGCCGCCGTCCATTAGGACTTGTGTAAAGTGGAGTCCGTCAATTATCGGATCTAATACCAAGACAATCCAGCCTGCGTTCCGGATACTTCTAGAGTAATCCTGATGGTCGAAGGTGATTGGTTGTAACAACTAGTGGCGGGACTCTTCTGGGACAGGCCGTATAGCGCGTATCTCTATAGGCGCCACTCTGTTCTTCCCGTTTGTCACGTGAAGTGAGTTTACTGTTTTGACTTCTTGTGGGAACTTCTTTTGTTCTCTAGTGCTCGGCTGGTGGAGTTCGTCATCATCCTTGCTTGGTATGTCAAGCCCCTTGTGTTCGGTGTTAAGTTTGCCAGATTGCTTGAAGACCCAACAATCTCTGTGGGTATGGTTTGCAGGCTTCCCGGAAGTTCTATGAATTTGGCATGTTTTGTCCAAGATGTTGTTTAGGTTAGATACCTCGTCCCTGCATCCTTGAGGGGCAGCTTTTTCTGATTCTGCCGAGAGCTTTTGAATCCGGCGTTGACTGCCTCACTCTTCAGGCTGTTTCCCTTAGTTCGGCGCTGGTCCTTGCTACGTCGTGGTTTCCCGTTTCCATCCCTGACTCCGGATGTACTTGGGTCGCTGGAGCTGCTTCTTGCCAACCAGCTATCCTCTGCTGCGCAAAAGCGGGTCATGAGGCTTGTTAATGCGGCCATTGTTCTTGGCTTTTCTTGGCCGAGGTGTCTGGCGAGCCATTCGTCTCGAATGCTGTGTTTGAAAGCTGCTAAGGCTTTGGCATCCGGACTGTCGACTATATGGTTCTTTTTAGTAAGAAATCTGTTCCAGAGTTTCCGGGTTGACTCTTCAGGTTGTTGAGTTATATGACTTAGATCTTCTGCATAAGGAGGTCGGACATAGGTCCCTTGAAAATTTGCCCGAAAAGCATCCTCGAGCTCTTCCCAACTTCCGATGGTGTTTTCGGGAAGGCTTTTAAGCCAATGTGTATTTTCCAAATGTCGGGCTGGCCCTTTGAGCTTGAGGGGTAAGTATTTTATGGCATGGAGGTCATCTCCTCTCGCCATGTGTATGTGGAGGATATAGTCCTCAATCCAGACTCCAGGGTATGTTGTTCCGTCGTATGCCTCTATGCTTACGGGTTTGAATCCCGCTGGAAATTCATGGTCCAGCACCTCATCGGTGAAACAGAGGGGGTGTGCGACACCCCTATATTTGGGTGTGCCGTGATGTTTGGATACTTGTTGCGTTGCATTGCTTACTAGAGCTTGCTTTCTTGGCCCGTAGATAGATTTGGCTGGGCCGTCTTTTTGATGCGAATCTTTGCGCGGATCGCGTGCCGGCTTGAGTGTGGCGCCCCTTGCCGCTCTATGTTGGCCATGGACTTGTTTATCCGACCGGGTGTCTTCTTTATTTTTTGATTGCGGGGGCTCTAAGGCCTCCTCATCAAATTCCGGCAGTAATTTCCGCTTCGGATAGCTCTTTGTGTGACGACTGTCGCCGTACTTGTCTGCGGTGCTGAGTACTTTGCCCCATCTAATTCTGAGTGCATCTTCCGCTGTTTTGAGCTTCCGCTTCTGCTTTTTTAGGCTACGCGCAGTGGCGACGAGCCTTTTGTGGAGGTTCTTCTGCTCTAGCAACTTGTTCGCCGTGAGGTCGTCCGGACTATTATCTTCACCGGGGATGGGTTGTTCGGTTTCTTTACCCAAATTGCCTTGTTCGGATGGTTGCTCGATGGCATGTTCGTCGTCCGCCGGTTCGCCCTGCTCTGCGGCTGGGTTTCTGTCGAGGTGGGGTTTGGCGCATCGCTTACGCTGCCGCTTTGATTGCTTTTCGAGGGAACGATCCCTCGTTGCGTCCCTTTGTTCCTCGTCATCGTTTCTTTTAGGTGTGTCCACCATGTATACACCGTGAGATGAGGTGGTTGTCCAGTGCCCTATAGGCGCTGATTCCTATTCGTCTCCTGCATTGTTGTCCATACCGTCGATGTCTTCGGAGTCGAAATCGAGCATGTCGGTTAAATCATCGACAGTGGCTATCAGTGGGCAGTGGGTGGGCTTTGAATTTCTTCGTCGTCCGCATCCCATCCTTGCTGACCATAGTCCAGCCAGGGCTCTCCTAATAAGGAGAGAGACTTTAGTGAATTCAGAATGTCGCCGAAGGGCGAGTGCTGAAAGATGTCCACAGCGGCGAACTCCATGTTCGGCGCCCAATCGGGTTTGATCGGCAGGGGCGCGGAAGGTTCGGAGTCCGGAGAGGACTCCGGCACCTTGGAGTCGCGAGCTTCGCAAAGGACAAGACTGGTGTTCGGCTCGATCGCCGTAGAAATTGCAGCCCCCGAGGCGGTGTCCAGCCATCCGTCCTCGATTGCGCAGTCGGCTCCGAACTAAGGGTCGGAGCGGACACCGGGGCGGCCTCCTGGGCACTGTTCGGCGGCAGAGCTAGATCATGCCCATCGCGACAGTGCGGCGCGCCCGGGCGTGGCTCGAATCCGTCGAAGATCAAGTCCCCGCGGATGTCAGCCGTGTAGTTCAAGCTTCCAAATCTGACCTGATGGCCAGGGGCGTAGCTTTCGATCTGCTCCAGATGGCCAAGCGAATTGGCCCGCAGTGCAAAGCCGCCGAATACGAAGATCTGTCCGGGGAGAAAAGTCTCACCCTGGACCGCGTCGTTGTTGATGATCGGAGGAGCCATCCTAAAGATGACGACACAAAGGAACTCTCAATGAAAGCACCAATGTCGGTGTCAAAACTGGTGGATCTCCGGTAGGGGGTCCTGAACTGGGCGTCTAGGCGGATGGTAATAGGAGACAAGGGACACGATGTTTTTACCCAGGTTCGGGCCCTCTCGATGGAGGTAAAACCCTACTCCTGCTTGATTAATATTGATGATATGGGTAGTACAAGAGTAGATCTACCACGAGATCAGAGAGGCTAAACCCTAGAAGCTAGCCTATGGTATGATTGTTGTTTGTCCTACGGACTAAAACCCTCCGGTTTATATAGAAACCGGAGAGGGCTAGGGTTACACAGAGTCGGTTACAATGGGAGGAGATCTACATATCCATATCGCCAAGCTTGCCTTCCACGCCAAGGAATGTCCCATCCGGACACGGGACGAAGTCTTCAATCTTGTATCTTCATAGTCCATGAGTCCGGCCAAAGTTTATAGTCCGGTCATCCGGACACCCCCTAATTCGGGACTCCCTCACCCATCAACTTAGTAGGCCCACAAGTTAGCCTCCAACCAAGGTGGGTCCCAGCTAGCAGGAGGAGTATTCATTTTTTTTGTGCGTAATAAGGAGGCACTTATGGTGGGTCCGAGGTGACAGCGGGGGGAATATTTTTTTTGCAAAATACGGAGGCCCTTCCAGTGAGTCCCGTCTATCAGGTAGAGGAATCATTATTGCACGTAATAAGGAGGCATTTCCCTGTGTGGGCCCCTACTATCAGCCTCTTTTGATGGCTGTTGTTTGTTGACCATGTTGACATCACCGCACCGAGAGCACAAACACGATGGACGAGGGTGAGGCCCAGGAAGGGAACCACCTAGAGCAGGCGAAGCCATCGCAGCGGGTGCCCATGCTGAGGGGAGGACGAGCGCTGACTAGTCGGCTGCGGGGTGAGGCTGATGTTGCCGGAAAATAATTGGATGTGTGGGTGGTTAAAGGGATGGCCTGGCGGCAGCACAGCCAGCCACGGGAGAAGGGAGCAGGCAGTCCCGCCGGCACTGGTTTGGGCAGTTGGAGCAAGAAGATCAGAGACTGAAGAAGCACGGCGATCATTAGATGGACATCCAACAGTCACTACTGTGTGTTGACTAAGTTGACAAAGCCTTGCATACGCGTCAAAAAAAATTTAGGACAGCGTCATCGTCAACCTAGTAGGCCCAGAAGTGAGCCTCCAAATCTGTGGAAAACAGTATACAACCCATTAGCCATTATTTTCAATAATTTACAGCCCATTTTCTAATTCTTAAGGATATTTGAATCCCATATTCTTTTTATTAGCATTATAGACCATATATTCTGGGCACTACTAAAAAATTCAACGAAATTTTGCATATTTCGGTGGGGTCCGAACTCTTTTAATCACGAAATTTCGAGCCACATTAAAAATAATTCTCAAAAAATTATATCAAAATGAAATTCAAAAAACAATTCTCCGCAAAAAAATGAATGAAATTCAGAATCTTAACTAGCAAGATGCATGTTCGTTGCACGGAACATGAAGATGCATTTTTATGAGTAGTTTATCTTGTGGGAGAAAAGATGATATTTTAATGTAATTGCCAATTAGCTTTGGTTTTTATAAGAGTAGAGAGTAGAGAAATCCTAAAAAAATGATATTTTAATGCAATTGTCAATTGGCTTTGGTTTAAAAATTTACAGCCCATTTCTTACAACTTATAGCTATTTTCTGGGGAAGCCCATTTCTTACTACTTACATCCCTCCCCATCTTCAAAGATTTGCAGCCCAGCGGGGCTGAGAAAAGAAAGTAGGCCTCGGTTTTGGTATTCTCCAAAAATAGAACTGGGCTAGCCATTTTCAGAAAGAAAAAATATATCAACTGGGATCGTCATGTGCTTAATAAAAGCGTAAGCATGGGCTAGACAGGCCACAGCCCCCGGACAGCGTGCTGTTGAGCTCTGTCTCTGAAATTAAAAAACAACTGGGCGAGCTGCTGGATCCTTGGTGTTATCTGCTCATTGTGTAATTTTCTCGTTTATTGACTACATTGACAATGGCGTGTGACCTAGTTGTCAATAAATTAGGAGGAAGTATTTTTTTGGCTTGTTATAACGAGGCACCTGCTTGAGAAATGCAATGACCCTGGTGCGTCCCCGCCGTCAGCCTCTCCACGTACAGTCATCTCCTGATTCCTCATGGTTGTTGACCATGTTGACAACACCACACGGCGGTGGGCACAGCGAGAAAACCAAGGCGGAGAACAACGATGATGCCTCAGACGGGAACGAACAGCAGTCATGGAAGATGCGGCAGTGTAGTGGCAGGTGGAGGGGAGTACGAGGGCAACAACATGCAACTGAAGCATACAAATGGTACAAAAAGCCCAAGGATTAATTGTTCATCAAATTTTTAGACAAAACCTAGATTGAACATGGCAGTAACATCTAACCCAACCACTCTTTATTGCAGTGACAAACAAATGGATCGGTCTGATCAATAAAATCAACATCCTGTGCAAAAAAAATTATTTCAGGATGACTACAACTTGTTGTAAATAGAAGCCGAGCACGTTTAGAAGCCCATTTGTCCACCTGAAACTTCTTTTTTTGTTGTTCAACATGTCCGTCCGTGAGAAATCTCTTGCGGTAAAAATTAATCCTCATGGACAATAGTAACCTCGCATTCAACGGGAAGAATGTGACAAAGCTTCTATTTGCCTGTTTGGATGCATATCCTTCCATCGTTATTGTCCTCAAACGAATGTCATGAGAACTGAGAAAATCCTGTGGCTTATTACGCCACCAATTGGTTATATGTTTTTCTCCATGTGGTTTTGCTTAAGTAGACATGAAGATTGAAAATAGTTAAGGTCTGAAAAAAGAGTATGTCGAAAGAACGACAGCTGAACAGTTAATTCTAGTACAATATATACGGGCTTTCAATGTGCATGAAATCATCACCTCTATATATAAATTCGCCAGAGATTGAAAGCATCACAGCAAGCCAATAATTATGTTCAGATCAAAACTAAACATTCTCATATATATGATCTTGACAGAATCCAGCAGCATTGATAGGCTATCAATGGACGAACTCTTCATTGAGCATATAACATAATATTAGTACCCAAAGTGTACTCCAAGATGATATAAAACTTATGCGCAGAAATGAAAAATGCAGCTTATGATTAAAAATATGTAGATGATAATATATGGTACCTGAAAAAGTGAGGAGCCAAACACCAACTCCTTGTGATCATTAAACGGGTCACGAATTACACCCAAGGTCTCCATTTTGGGCGCAGAGACAACAGATATTTGTGAAGGTATATAACAATTATCAAGGAGCAACCTTTGAAGTGAAGGGGCATCTTTGATGATGAGCTGTTGTCCTTAAAAACAAATTACAATGCTTTTATGGTGAGCCGACTTTATTTGGAGACAACTGATACGGATTTCTATTCCCAAAACAATCAGCAAGCGCTCCAGGGCAGGGCAACTGGAGTGGATGATGTTGTGTAGTGAGGCCTCCGACAGATAAACCACAACAAGCAAAAGTTTTTTTTAGCAGTGGGAGTCGAAGCATTTGTACCAGATCATTTGGTACATGGCATCGGGAGAAGGTGGCGGTGTGGAGAGAGGAGGAAAACCGCAAGATGGAAAACTGTGGTGTGGGCATGAATTCTTGGTGTGTTCATGGTATGAAACATTTGTGGTAATGGTACAACTCAAACTGCTAGAGTTTTCCGAATTCAGGGGATGTCAGCCAAGCGTCAACCGTGCTAGGTATGGACAGCAGGTAGCGTGTCGGGATGCAGAGGTATTCAACAGGGCCCTGCTAGTAAGAAGAGACGATGGCTCTGAGGAGATCAAATTCAGGAAGGACAGATATCTGACGACAGTCGAGATTGAGGGGCGTGATGCGCCATAGAGGGCACCACCGAGTTGAGAGGACTTGTGTGCGGCAGCAATCCTTGGTGGGGAGAAGAAAGATGATCTCCTCAAGGATGACGTCCGGGTGATCACTGATGCGGTCCACTGGAGATTCTACCGGTTCCTCAGATCCTGGTGGGGGGGCTCGCCGCTTTTCCCCGCGCTACCGGGTGTGGGATCTACAACCAGCATCACCGCTGGCGGGAGCCTCATCTTCTTGGAGCTGGCGCCAGCGGACTCCATTTTCCTTGTGGGCGTCGCATCGAGATCTCAGGTTTGAGCAGAGTAGCCAGAGACGAGCCTAGTGGCAGTGCGAGTGGGGAAGAAGGAGGGCTAGGGATTTCTATAGGAGTGGAAGAAGAGGAGCAAGCGTTTTCTGTACGAGTGAGGAAGAAGGTGAGCGGGGGTTTTCTGGACGAGTGAGGAAGATTGGGGAGCGGGGGGATTGGGGGGAGACAGAAGCTGGAGAGTGAGTTGTTCATGTCTATAAGGCCCGCTGCACTAACTACTCGCTTTTTCCCAAGAACCGCTCTCTTCTTTTGCATTGCAATTGATGCTGACACATTTGCAGCAAACACATGAGGCAATAGAGATGACTCAACATGAGTCCATATTGTGCAGTTCCCTTGAAATCATCTTCATTGTCCTCAATCTGAAAAGATAGGAAAACAGTAGTGATACTTAAACGGTGTTGCAAAACAGTAGCACATATCAATAGCTCAGCATGACAAAACACGATCATCTGGACGAATGGGATACTGACCTTCCTGAGGAAGATTATATATAACTTCATAAGTCCTTGGTTGATTTCCACCTTCAGCTACACTGCTTGTTTGCTCCTCCACACATGACAGGATCGTTATGCACTGCATTCAGCAAGTCAACGTACAAATAAGCTAATTTAATCTTGTGGTGGTCATTGTACCAAGTTACGAATGTAGGAATACCTGGAGCACCATGAGGTTAGCTGACAGCAGGTAGATGCAGCCATATAAATTTTGTGCGGTGCTACCAAAATTGAGGTTTGTATCCCTTCCCGTTATGAGAATTCTTCTTGAAGTTGGTAGAATGAGACGGCTTGTTCTTTTCATCAAACTTGCCTTTCCCCTGAGATTTGTTCTTGTTGTTTTAGGGCTGGTAGGGCTGGAAGTTCTTATCGTGTACCATGTGGGCACTAGAAGCTCCCTCAGCAACCCGAGCACGTGTGTCATTTTCTCTCGCCTTCTCCTCAAAATCAAGAGTGCTAATGAGATCCAAAACAGAAAACTCATGTATCTTGTTTTTCAGATTTGTAGCAAAATCATTCCACGAAGGTGGAAGCTTGGCAATGATGGTCCCGGCAACAAATTTGTCCGGCAACACACACTTAAAGTACTCAAGTTTCTTAGAGAGTGACTGTATCTCATGAGGCTGTTGAACAACAGAGCGCTCATCAGTCATCTTGTAGTCACAGAATTGCTCCATGACGTACAACTCGTTGCCAGCGCCCGAGGGCCCAAACATGGCCTCGAGCGCAGCCCACGGTTCTTTGCCGCTGTCAAACGACATATATGAATCACCAATCGAATCGTCAAGAAAACTCAGCAGGGCGGCTTTGAAGAGGGTATCCATGTTCTCAAAAGCTTCCTGCTATGTAGGATTAAGATCGCCCTCAGACTTACCCTTAGTGGCGTCATAGCAGTACATGATTAGAAACCAATATACCGCTCTTGTGTGCCACCTTTCATATTGCACCCCCTTAAAAGTAGGCGGCTTCAAAAGCGCAGCAAAACCACTTGGAGTAACTTGCCTATAATCAGGTTTTTGGATTGGAGTTTTGAATATATGAGCAATTTACTATGAGATTTAATTCGAATCAGCAGTAAATAGATCATGACGACAATTGCAAACATCAAAGTAATGATGCGGACTAAATCAGGAGGACAAAATTACATATTGTACAGCGGGAGTAGAACCGTTGTGGTTGATGTTGTCACTCATGTCATTGATGAAGAGGTTACGAGGTCGGGGAAGAAGGTTGTCATTGAGAAAGTCGTCACTGGCAGCAGTCACAGGAGTGTGCTCCCAAAAATCCTAATCGCTCTTCTCCCGTACAGGATCACGAAAGGCGGAGTTCGGAGGACTGCTGTCCCTTCTCGCAGTGCATGCCGGAAGGAGGGCTGGAGAAGAATTGCATGGCGGCGCTAAGATCTGGAACAGTGCGAAACCATATGATACAATGGCGGCTAGGGTAGAGCATGTCAGGTCGGTCATGCAAGTAAGACCAAGTATAATAGTAGGCCCTTGGCCCCCAAACCCCACGTCCAAGTCAATAATGGCCCCACCAAGGTTTGTCTAAAAAATGGAGTAATTAAGGCGACTGTTAGTCCCTTTAGTATAAATACTATATCATTAATAATGGCCCCACCTTTTGTCTCACAAAGTATGTTGAGGATCCTGCTACAACCGGTTACAAGTTTACAATCTGCTTCTCTTTTCTCTCCTCTTCTCTCTCCTTCAACTAAGCACAAATACTATATTTAAATCCTTATAGCCCACTTATGTCAACTAATTGTAGTACTTGCTCTAAAGTTACTCTCCACTGTGTAGTCTGAAATGCCGGGCGTGCAGCGGATGGTGCCCTCGGTTGGCGCGCCGCTTCAACAGCGGAAGCAATGAGAGGTCACGTCGCCCTGACTTGCCATCAATGTGGAGCGGCGGGCTTAGCTGGCGCATGGCGGGAAGCGCGCGGGGGAGGGGGGAGGGGTTTTTGTTCGGCCAAGAATGTGAGAAGCCAACTTGGGATCGGTCCGAACAGGGAAATATCATGTGCTCCCATACTCTACATATGACACTAGTCTATGTTACTACTCCCTCCTTTCCGGTTTATAGATATGTTTAGAGTAACATAGTAATATGTTATAGTATAAGTTACTCCCCACTATGACCAGCCTTGGCCTCTCCCAGTGCTCCACCATGTATAGCTGCTAAGCCTGCCACGTAGGCATAAAATATGATGTGGCAGGTTAATTAAGAAGAGAGAGACTAGTTTGGTGACCACAGGAAGAAATGATGGAAAGACAATTTTGAGTCTGTAGCTAATTAAATGAAGCAAGCTTAACAACAATAAACTAAGCACCTATGCATTGAATACTTGAGTTAAGCCATTTAATGCACTTAGCCCCTCATATAAGCACTTAGCACTTAGCACCCCCTTGACCGTGGACCTTGACGTTGTACGTCACCTTGTGTCTCATAATTTTCCTTGTCATCATCTGATTCCTAGAAGATCTCACCCACATCATCATTAGGCATGCAGCCGCATTGATAGACAACGTGCATAGAAGGAGTAGAGGCGACTGGGGCTCGTGTGCATGCAGCGTGCGTGTTTGTCCATTGGTGCTAGCTCTAAGGCCGAGGCTGCAGTCGTCTTCATCTCCGACTAGACGTTGAGAAATGACGGCAAAGAGGTGCTGCATGAGATGTGTAGGCGTTGTTGTGTGCAAGCTTCGCCGTAGCACGACAAACCGGAGGTCACCGCAGATGGCGCATGCCTCCATGTAGCCGAGTGTGTGCGCATGCATGTGTTATTCATGTGCATTCTATGGCCTAGTGTATGTGCATGCACGTTTTGTGTACTCCTGCGTGCGTTGTGTGCTCCATGTTGTGCGCGTATGTGCATGAGTTGGATCAGATGGAGTTAGTGCGTTGGCGTGTGTACATGCGTGACTGCATGCGTCATGTACATGCGTGGCTTGTTGCGTGGTTATCAATATAAACTATAAAACATCTTCAACTTAACATCCTGATGTATCGTTTCTAGTGGTTAGCAAAGAGTTCATGTTCTTTTATTTGTTTATAGGTGGGCAGGCGACAAAAAACAGGGGAAAACGCGCAAGGTTCCTTGGAGACACTCCACCGCGAGGTTCCTTGCTCCTTCTTGGTCGTCGGGAATCTATGTTCTTCAACTCTTTTCTTTTACGAGAGCTTTGTTCATCCTTTTGCCAACACGCGAGACATCTAGCATCAGGGTGCATGTGTCATGCAAGAAAATGGAGATAATCAGATAAGCAGTGCGTAAGTAACTCGTGCACTTCGATGGCACCTACTACACAAAAAAATTTCTCCTCGATGGCAATAGTGCACGTACTCAACGAGGGAGCACGGGATGGTAGCCATAACATGGTTAGCCCTTTTTCAATATAGTACGTACTAAATAACTTTGATGTGTCCCGTCAACTCGCAGAACGACAAGAAGCTTGATTACGCCTTCTCCCTCGCCAATGCGTGCACGGTGGCTCGCAGCACAAGGAGAAACGTTTGCTTTAAGCGGTGGACGTGCAACAGTTCATTTGGTGTCAGATTGCCAAAAGTACTACTGTAGAACCATCGACTTCTGGAAGAGGCAAAGAGCCAAGCGCAAGGTCACCTACTAACCTTAGGCTAGGAATAGTGGGAGTAACATAAGTAGGGGTACCTCCTTTTCTAATTCTAGAAACAACCACACACGAATATCGAGGTGTTGGTTACATAGAACAAATTTCCTAGAGTCTGTGCTCATCCCTCCTCTATCTCTCTTCTCAGCGATCCAGCAGACGCGGAGCCCATCGTCTATTTGCTCATATGCGGTCCCACATGCATGTCAGTGAAAATGCAAGAGGACCCACTGAACTTGCACATCTTCCACATCGACGTGCTGGTGATGAAAAACAAATCCAATAAAGATCTTCGGTGGCTGCTTTTGGAGTTACTCAAGAGTAGTAAGATTCTATTTACATTTTCACCCAAGATGCACATCACGTGGCTTCAACTACCACTCTATTTTCTTGCATGACACGACTTGGATGCTGGATGTCCCACGTGTCGGCAAAAGGAGGAAGAACACGACCAAATCTTCGGTTGTGCTCTCGAATTAGACTAGTTGTGCTAACTTAAAATTTTATTGTGTAGAATGGATGCAAGTTTTGGTATTGGGAAGAAGAGTACATTGATATATTGATAGAGAGAAATTTAGTAGATGTTCTAGCACTTTTAGCTAGCATAGAGGCTAGAGATGAGACTACTGCACTTGTTGATAAAATAGAGGCTAGATATGAGACTAGATGCGAGGAAGCAACGTCTACTTCTTTACACTCGAAGAAGAAAGAAGCATGCAAGATCGAGTGTCACACCCTAGCTAGTCATGCATCAGAGTGTGTGCATCATGTTTAAAATTCCATTTAATTTTGAAATGGGGATTTGTGAAACCCTCAGAATCATTTTTTGAAAATGATCCAAATAAAAATTTGTCCAAAAGGGTCCAAGAAAATGCTCATGTTGCTCTCTGAAAATATTGGACAGAGATAAAAATCAAATCAATATTTTTAAGAGCTCATAGGTAATTATTTTGGGCATTTGGATTTAATGCATAAATATTTGCATTGGAAATATATTAGTTATATATATTAATATATGTCCAAAAATTATGCCACCTGTTGGGGAGCTCTGGAATAATATATCTAGCTCCTGCAAAAATTGGCATAAGGTAATAAAATGATTTAATATTTTATTTAAATCAAAACAAATGTCAGAAATTAGAAAACAGAAATAAAAAAAGAGGGAAACCTTACCTGGGCCTCTTACCTGGCGCCTCTGGCCCAGCCAGCTGGCCGGCCCAGCCAGCAGGCGGCCCAGCCCGTCTCCCTCCTCTGTCGTCTTCGTCCTCGACAGAGGGAGGGGAGTGTGCCCGGCACGCGCGCGCGCCACCGCGCCACGCCACCAGCTCGCCTGCCTGCCTGCCCCTCCCCTCCTCGTCTGGATGGCCTAGAACGACGCCACGCCCTCCCCTGCTCTCTCTCACTCTCCCCCGGTTCTTCCTCTCCTCTCCCTCGCTCTCTCTCTCCCGTGTCCGAACGCAACCATCGCCGCCGTTCGCCATAACCACCGTCACCGGCCACCCCTCGCCCCTCCGCTGAGCTCAGGAGCTCCGCCGCGAACCCCTCTTCCTCCCCACCAAGCCAAGCCCCTCGGGAAGCTCTGCATCGCCTCCACGCCATCGTCTTCGTCCTCGACCGCCGCTGATGGTCGCCGTCGATTCGCCGCCGTTCGTGCTTCCCCGAGCTCGCTGACCCTCCCTGCATGATCCCCGTGAGCCCCTGCTTCGTTTCCCCCTAACCCCATGTCCGATTTCGAGCTCTAGCCGCCCCTCTACCGGAGCCGAGACGCTCTGCCGCACGGGCTCGTCGCCGGCGAAGCCCCGGTGACCATTTGGTCACGGGCGTGCACCCGTTGTGCTTGCCGCGACCCGTAGAGCCCCTCCAGCGCCTCAGCTCCCTCGCTTGCGAGCAGCAGCGCCGATCCCGACCGCACCCGAACTCCGGCCGCCGCTCACGAGCTCGCCGTCGTCGGTACCGGCCACCACAGCCACGGCCACCACCACCGTTCGACGCGCGGGAGCAAGGGCTCTCCAACGAGCCCAAGCACGGCTTTGCCCGTGCCCTGTAGCGCGTTTCCAGATCGCGCCGCCGTCTCGGGCCTCGCCGGTGTCATGTCGCCGGCGGGTTTGACCTGTTTGACCTGGGGTTTGACCCCCCCCAGGGTCACTGACGCATGGGCCCCGTCGGCCAGGTGGTCAGCTTAGTGCTAATCACTGTTAGTCAACCCCCCTGACACTGACCAGTGGGCCCCAGCACCACTAATTCCTAATTAGGATTAAATTAACCCTGTTAAACCCCCCCTGTCACTGACATGTGGACCCCACACGTCAGGTTTGACCCCAGCCAGCCGCAGTTGACCGCTGACGTCATGCTAACGTCATGCTGGCGCAATATATATATTTCTGGATTTAAATTAAATCAGGAAATTCCAGAATATTATTTAAACTTCAAAAATTCATAACTTTTATTCTGTAACTCCAAATCAGACAAATTATATATGTAAAATGATCAGAAAAATCCAATCTATCCATCTGTACTATTTTCATGCATGATCAAATAAGTTAAACTGATGTTTAATGCAGAATAAGGAAAAGCACTTTAAAAGGCCATGTTTGAGTTTGAAATTTGAATCTTTGATTCAAATTGGTTCAAATCCTTCTGGTTTTAGTTGCATTAGCCCAACACACTCATATTGCCATGTTTCAAGCATGCATCATATTGTTGCACATTGTTTGGTGATGGTTGTGTATCGGTGTCCTTTGCGACAGGTTCTGCCTCCGAGGAGTACCGTGATTACCCTAACGAAGAACCGTATCAGTGCATCGAACCATCAGGCAAGCAACCAACCATTTGATCATATCGATACAATCCCATGTTCTCGCTCCTGCTCTCTTTTACTGCATTAAGACAACGCGTTTCAAACTGCTGTGTGTTACGGTAGTTGAACCCATTTCCTCTGCATAACCTGTCATTGCCACAGTAACTAGATGAAACCCACTAGCATGTGTAGGAGTTGATTGAGCCATATGTATGTGTTGTTCCTACCTTGCTATGCCTGCTATGCTTAGAGTCGGGTCAGGTCTGGTTCATCTGGGTGATGGGCTAGAGCGAAATGATTATGTCGGTAATGAGAGTGGTGTGGTGAACACGATTTGGTAAAGGTATCGATGAGAGGCCATGTAGGAGTACATGGTGGGTTGTTTCATTGAAGCCGACCTTAAGCACTGAGATCTGTATGTGCGATTTAAGAATCAGCTACTACCATGCATTGGGCCCGAAACCAATGGACCCTCTCGGCTTCTTATTCACCCTAGTTCTCCGTCCAGGAGTTGCAAGTAGTTTCTGGTGTTTGTAGCCTACTGGAGGCCGTGGACAGCGCTGACCATAGGGGTGGGCTGTGATGCGGTAGGTACGTGGCCGGGTGTACCGGATACCCGTTAGGTATCTCGGGAACCCTGTTCACATCGTTCGGGGCCGTATGGGAAACCTCGGCCGGACTCCCTACGGATGGAACCTGGATAGGCGATAAACCTGGACTGGAGGCTTAGGTGATTAGGTAGGTCGTGGCCGACACCCACGTTGGGCTTCCGCTTGAAGGTTGCCGAGTACATGTCGTGTAAACGACGGTAAGTGGTGAGAGCGTGTATGAAGAAGTACACCCCTGCAGGGTTAACATGATCTATTCGAATAGCCGCGTCCGCGGTAAAGGACTACTTGGTTGCCTATACAGTTCATAGACAAGTAAATGGAAACTACTAAAAGCCTCAAGATAAGTGTGAGTGCTGAGGATGGCTCTTCCGTAGGAAGACGGAGGCGGATCCTCGGTAGTGTATTGAATTGGTGAGTAGTGGACTCGTGTGCGTAAAATCATTTCAAGTGGAAGTATCGTAGGATAGTCTAGCCAAGAGTCAAAGCTGGCTTGCTGCAATAACTCCACCAACCCTTCTTGATAATATGCATGTATGTAGGATCTGATGTAAGTCTTGCTGAGTACCTTTGTACTCATGTTGCTATAATTTACATTTTTACAGAAGACGCTGCAACCCCTTTTGATGGGTTCTATGTAGACGTTGACATCAACGAGTAGGCTAAAGGCCCAGGTGGTGACCCTGAGCTTGTGAAGGACCACGTAGTATAGCTAGGCTTTACAAGCCTCTTTTATTTTACTAGTTGTCTGTACTCAGAGAAGTTACTTCCGCTGTTGGTTTGTATGACTGTATGACTTGAATGCTGGGTCGTGAGACCCGTTCCTGTGTGTATGTTATGTATGGCTCCCTGAGCCTTAAATAAAGTACTTGTGTCGTAGAGTCATGTTGTGATGCTTCGTTGTATTTGGACATATCGAGCATATTGTGTGTATGATTGAAATGCTTCGTATGTGTGGGATCTGACTATCTAGTTGTTTATCTTTAGTAGCCTCTCTTACCGGGAAATGTCTCCTAGTGTTACCGCTGAGCCATGGTAGCTTGCTACTGCTCTGGAACACTTAGGCTGGCCGGCATGTGTCCTTCTTCATTCCTGTGTCTGTCCCTTCGGGGAAATGTCACGCATTGAGTACCGGAGTCCTGTTAGCCCGCTACAGCCCGGTTTACCGGAGTCCTGCTAGCCCAGTGCTACAGCCCGGACCCACTTGCTGATGACCGACACGTTCGAAGCTGGGTCATGGATCCCTGTCCCTGTAAGTCTGTGCCACTTTGGGTTTACGACTAGTCATGTCAGCCCGGGCTCCTTATCATATTGATGCTAGCGACACTATCATATACGTGAGCCAAAAGGCGCAAACGGTCCCGGGCAAAGGTAAGGCGACACCCGTGGGAATACCGTGCGTGAGGCCGCAAAGTGATATGAGGTGTTACCGGCTAGATCAATGTGACATCGAGTCGGGGTCCTGACAGCGTTGGCATCAGAGCCGGACTGCCTGTAGGTTCTCCAAGCCAAACTGGTCGATGTTGAGTCTAGAAATTCTTTAGTTATATGTAGGGGAATTGTTTGTGGGTTGGAACATAAGGCTCTTTTTACTCCTTTATCTAATGACATTCTGATCTGAGTCAGTCTATTCTTCCACCGGGGGTTAAGGAATTAGGATCTACTCTCTCTATCAGGATCACGTGTTACTAATCAGTAGTACCCTATAGGTTTGATGGTTACAAGCCTAGTTCAGTTCTATTACCACATTATGTTGCTAGGATGGTCTCAGAACTTGGTATGATGATGATGAGTGTGTATGTAACCCTTTGTCAAATGTCTCAAAATCTTTCTTGAGCAATTACAGCTGTTATGCTGCCGAAATTTTGCTAGAAATTCTAATGCCTTTGCATTATGATTGTGCTTTCAGATGGCCACTCGCGACCTCAATCAAGTGGTTCGCCTGACTCGATGCCTAGACGTACCCGGCCATACTGCCAAGTTGGTCAGGGTAATGATTGAGGCTGGATACCGCTGGTATCCTGAGTACACGGTCGAAGAGCAATTTCGGGACTTCAATCAAAGCCAGTATCTCTGCACTGTCAGGATATTTCCATCTTATCCTGGGTTCACCGAGCCCCTTCACTGCTCCTATGGACTCGGGGTTACTATTGAGATGGCTGTGCAGGACGCCGCCTACTCTATGATGACCATCATGCGAGTCAGATCTGGTCTATTTCGGGACTCTGATTTCCGGTATATGCCAGGATCACTTCCGGGAGCACAAGGGTATCTCCAGGCTATCTATGCTGACCCCACTCAGGAGGATTCACGGACTCGCACCACTGCTGAGATGCTCGAGGATAAGGACCGTGAAAATCGGGCCTTGAGGTTAGAGCTCTTCAATACCCGTGCTGACCACTGGGCCACATTGACTCGGTTTGCACCGGCGGTGCAAGCTGGATATTCGGATATGCGCGATCTCTATCCTGTGAGATCTGCTCTGCCAGACGTGATGGGTTGGCGTGATGTAGGAGGCATCACCCCACCTCGCGGTCCCCGCAGGCCACCGTCTGTTGTTCCAAGACCTCATCCTAGTCCCTATGGTCCACAAGCTCCGTGAGATCGTCGGTTTCCGGATGATCATGTTGAGCTTCCAGGCTATGGAGGTGACTTCTACGAGGACTACTACGGATCGGTCTGAGTTAGTGGTAGTATCACTAGATTGCACTAGCTGTGTCGTCTATCGTCCCGCGTGATCGTGGGATATGACCTAGTTTGTACTCTTTCCGGAGGTGTAGAAAAATAATGTATAGGAGCTTGGGATGCCTCCGATGAGATGTAATCCTCTTTTCACCGTAATAGTACTTTGTTTGGTCTTGTACTAAACCCTGTATGGTGTGTATGACGATGGAATAAAGAAGCAGTTTCTGCATTTACCATGTCATACGGATGATCATCTTGCATTTCGAGTTATTCCTTACATTTTATATCCTATGTCAGAATTTTATCATCCTGACTAAATCATTGTCTTGTTTACCTAGGATGGTCAACACGCGCACTAACCCTGCTCCTCAAGAGCAGGCCGAAGGCAGTGAAGTCAGGGATGCAAATCTGCCTCATCCTCCTTCCCTAGCCGAGGTTATGATGGAAGCTGAGAGAAACAAGCGGGAGACCAACCGTTTGTTGGAGCGTATTGAACAGAACACGGCACACCATCATAGGACTAACGTGGTGTCACTCAGTGATTTTATCAAATTACATCCACCCACGTTCCACCACTCCGTCGAGCCTCTCGACGCTGATGACTGGCTTCGCAGTATCTCTCACAAACTACGTTCCGCGCTGGTAGCGGAGGCTGACAAGGTCACCTTTGCTGCATATCATCTTGAAGGCCCCGCCAGTCTATGGTGGGAGAATTATGGAGCTATGCGCCCAGTGGGCCATGTCACTACTTGGGCTGAATTCAGCGAGGCTTTCCGTGAACATCACATTCCGGAGGGTCTCATGGACCGTAAACGTGAGGAATTTTGCAGTTTCACTCAGGGCCGACTTCTGTGGATGCTTACAGCAGGGAGTTTGGTAATCTCGCACGATATGCAACTGAGGAAGTGTCTACTGATGCCAAGAAGCAAGCAAGATTCCGTAAGGGACTTAGTCCTGAGCTTCGCCGCGACCTCTGTCTGCATGAGTGCACATCTTTTCAGAAACTTGTCAACAAAGCCATCAGTGCTGAAACTGGTCAGACTGACTATGATGCAACACGCAAGCATGGCCGTGACATGGGTTCCTCATCCGGTGCTGGTCCTCAGAAGCGCCGCGTGTGGGTACCCAACACCGCCCTGCCACCCAGGTTCACACCGAGGCCATCTTTCCAGGCGCCTCGCCCTGTTCAACAGTCTGCACCGGCCAAGCCCTATGGGGGTCCAACCAACAATGCTCCTTCACGTACCAGTTCTGTGACTTGCTTCAAGTGTGGGGAATCTGGCCACTACATGCGTGAGTGTCCCCAGACCAACCCCAACCAATCTGCTAAAGCCGTTGGCCATGGCAAGCCGACAGGGAAAGTGTTCCACGCCAAGCCGGCCACCGCCTCACGTGGCCATGTCAACTGTATCTCTGCCGAAGAAGCTCAAGAGGATCCCAACGTCGTTCTCGGTACGCTTCTTGTTAATTGCCACCCGGCATCTGTTCTTTTCGATACAGGAGCCTCTCATTCATTTATATCCGAGAGCTATGCTCGTTTGCATAACACCACATTCTGTGACATGCCATCCACTATGGAAATTTCTACTCCTGGTTTTAGATGGCAGACCTCTAGGGTAAGTTATGGAAATGAAATCCAAGTCGACAGACTTGTTTTCCTTGCATCTTTGATAGCTCTCAAATTTTCAGATATTAATATCATTTTGGGTATGGACTGGATGTCAGCTCATCATGCCAAAATTGATTGCTTCTCTAGGACTGTTCAACTCACTCACCCTTCGGGCAAGATAGTCAATGTCTTGACCCGATTAGCCAAGCGACAATTATATTCTCTAAACGCCAGCCCTTTGCCAGACCTTGAGGACGTGCCGGTAGTCCGTGACTTCCCGGATGTCTTCCCAGAGGAACTGCCAGGTGTTCCACCTGACAGGGATGTTGAGTTCGTAATAGACCTCATTCCAGGAACCGTTCCGATTGCTAGAAGACCTTATAAGATGGCACCACTAGAACTAGCCGAGCTTAAGAAACAACTCGATGAGTCCTTGAAAAAGGGTTTCATCCTCCCTAGTTCATCTCCATGGGCTTGCCCCGTCCTATTCGTCAAGAAGAAGGATGGTACGGACCGGATGGTTGTAGATTACCGACCTGTCAATTTGGTCACAATCAAGAACAAATATCCGCTTCCCAGGATCAACGACCTGTATGATCAGCTCGCTGGATCCTCAGTCTTCTCCAAGATGGATTTGAGGTTGGGCTACCATCAAATCAAAATCAGAAATGGGGACATCCCTAAAACGGCC
The DNA here is from genome assembly GCF_018294505.1 of Triticum aestivum. Lineage (NCBI taxonomy): Eukaryota > Viridiplantae > Streptophyta > Magnoliopsida > Poales > Poaceae > Triticum > Triticum aestivum. The sequence continues at coordinate 609,295,171 of NC_057801.1, forward strand.
TTTGTTACTCGTTATGGCCAATACGAGTACACCGTCATGTCCTTCGGTTTAACCAACGCTCCAGCCACCTTTTCTCGGTTAATGAACTCAATCTTCATGGAGTATTTGGATAAATTCGTCGTGGTTTACCTCGATGATATACTCATCTACTCCAAGAACGAGGAGGAACATGCCGAACATCTAAGGCTAGTGTTGAAGAAACTTTGAGAGCATCGCCTTTATGCCAAATTTTCTAAATGTGAATTCTGGTTGTCAGAAGTGACCTATCTGGGTCATGTAATATCTGGTAAAGGTATTGCTGTTAACCCTGAGCGAGTTCAAGCCGTCCTTATTTGGACTCCACCTGAATCGGTCAAGCAAGTTCGGAGTTTTCTGGGCTTAGCGAGCTATTGCCGTCGCTTCGTCGAAAACTTCTCCAAAGTTGCCAAACCGCTAACCGAACTCCTCAAGAAAGATAAGAAGTTCGAATGGACTCCACAATGTGAGCACAGCTTTCAGGAACTTAAAAGACGCCTGACTTCTGCTCCCGTACTGGTACCGCCAGACTTCTCCAAGGACTTCGTTATCTACTGCGACGCCTCGCGACAAGGACTAGGTTGCATTCTCATGCAAGATCGACACGTAATTGCCTACGCTTCACGGCAATTGCACCCACATGAGGAGAATTATCCTACTCATGATCTAGAGCTTGCAGCCGTAGTCTATGCACTTAAGACCTGGCGACATTACCTCCTCGGTAATCGTTGCAAAATATTCACTGATCACCAAAGTCTGAAGTACATTTTCACCCAACCGGATTTAAATCTCAGGCAAAGACGTTGAGTTGAGTTGATCACAGACTTCGACTTAGGAATAACCTACACCCCAGGGAAAGCCAACGTCATGGCTGATGCGCTAAGTCGTAAATCTTATTGTAACAACCTGATGTTACAACAAAGTCAACCGCTTCTCCATGAGGAATTTCGGAAGCTTAACCTTCACATTGTACCTCAAGGTTTTCTTTCCACCTTGGTGGCAAAACCTACCCTTACGGATCAGATTATCAAAGCACAGAAGGTAGATCCGGGAATTTCCCGCATCAAGAGAAACATCCAGAGAGGAATTGCAAATTGCTTCTCCATTAATGATCAAGGGGTCGTATACTTCGGGAATCGACTAGTGGTTCCCAAAGTGCGAAACCTGAGGCGATTGATCCTTAAGGAGGCTCATGAATCTCCTCTCACCATTCATCCCGGTAGTACTAAGATGTATCAGGATCTACGCCAGAGGTTCTGGTGGACTAGGATGAAAAGAGAAATTGCTCAATATATTGCTAATTGCGACGTTTGTCGTCGTGTAAAAGCAGAGCATCAACGGCCTGCTGGCACCCTTCAACCCTTAGCTATTCCTGAATGGAAATGGGATAAAATTGGTATGGATTTCATTACCGGTTTTCCCTGGACCAAGAGAGGGAATAATGCTATTTTCGTCGTTGTCGATCGTCTTTCCAAAGTAGCCCATTTCCTACCTGTTCGTGAGAGTATAACCGCTAGTCAATTGGCAGACTTATACATCTCCCGTATAGTGTCTCTCCATGGTGTTCCTTTGGAAATTAACTCGGATCGAGGAAGTCTTTTCACCTCTCGATTTTGGGAAAGTTTCCAAAATGCTATGGGGACCCGTCTCTCCTTTAGCACCGCTTTCCACCCTCAGTCGAGTGGTCAAGTGGAACGCGTCAACCAGATTCTAGAAGACATGCTTCGAGCCTCTGTTATCTCATTCGGAATGGACTGGGAGAAGTGCCTTCCATTTGCCGAATTCGCTTACAACAACAGCTATCAATCTAGCTTGGGTAAAGCCCCTTTTGAAGTTCTCTATGGACGACGGTGTCGAACACCCCTTAACTGGTCAGAGACCGGGGAAAGACAATTCTTTGGCCCAGATATGATTCAGGAAGCAGAAGAACAAGTTCGTATCGTTCGTGAAAAGTTGAAAACAGCCCAATCTCGTCAAAAGAGTCAATATGACCGAAAACATAAGGCTATGACTTTCGAGGTTGACGAGAAGGCTTATCTTCGGGTCACCCCTCTGAAGGGAACCCATCGTTTCGGTATCAAAGGCAAATTGGCTTCTCGTTACATTGGACCTTTTCGCATTCTCGCCAAACGAGGAGAAGTTGCCTACCAGTTGGAACTACCTCCGCACCTCTCCAGAGTCCACGATGTCTTCCATGTTTCCCAACTCAGGCATTGCTTCTCGGAGCCTATCCGAGGAGTGGACCACGAAACGCTCGATCTCCAAGATAATCTTACATATCGAGAGTACCCCATTCGTATCCTCGATCAGGCCAAACGTACCACTCGACGTCAGAACATCAAGTTTCTCAAAGTTCAATGGTCGCACCATTCTGAGGATGAAGCAACTTGGGAAAGGGAGGATCGTCTTCGACTCGAGTATCCCGCCTTCTTCCCGGAGGAACCCAAATCTCGGGACGAGATTCTTTTGAGTGGGGGTGAGTTGTCACACCCTAGCTAGTCATGCATCAGAGTGTGTGCATCATGTTTAAAATTCCATTTAATTTTGAAATGGGGATTTGTGAAACCCTCAGAATCATTTTTTGAAAATGACCCAAATAAAAATTTCTCCAAAAGGGTCCAAGAAAATGCTCATGTTGCTCTCTGAAAATATTGGACAAAGATAAAAATCAAATCAATATTTTTAAGAGCTCATAGGTAATTATTTTGGGCATTTGGATTTAATGCATAAATATTTGCATTGGAAATATATTAGTTATATATATTAATATATGTCCAAAAATTATGCCACCTGTTGGGGAGCTCTGGAATAATATATCTAGCTCCTGCAAATTTTGGCATAAGGTAATAAAATGATTTAATATTTTATTTAAATCAAAACAAATGTCAGAAATTAGAAAACAGAAATAAAAAAAGAGGGAAAACTTACCTGGGCCTCTTACCTGGCGCCTCTGGCCCAGCCAGCTGGCCGGCCCAGCCAGCAGGCGGCCCAGCCCGTCTCCCTCCTCTGTCGTCTTCGTCCTCGACAGAGGGAGGGGAGTGTGCCCGGCGCGCGCGCGCGCCACCGCGCCACGCCACCAGCTCGCCTGCCTGCCCGCCCCTCCCCTCCTCGTCTGGATGGCCTGGAACGACGCCACGCCCTCCCCTGCTCTCTCTCACTCTCCCCCGGTTCTTCCTCTCCTCTCCCTCGCTCTCTCTCTCCCGTGTCCGAACGCAACCATCGCCGCCGTTCGCCATAACCACCGTCACCGGCCACCCCTCGCCCCTCCGCTGAGCTCAGGAGCTCCGCCGCGAACCCCTCTTCCTCCCCACCAAGCCAAGCCCCTCGGGAAGCTCTGCATCGCCTCCACACCATCGTCTTCGTCCTCGACCGCCGCCGATGGTCGCCGTCGATTCGCCGCCGTTCGTGCTTCCCCGAGCTCGCTGACCCTCCCTGCATGATCCCCGTGAGCCCCTGCTTCGTTTCCCCCTAACCCCATGTCCGATTTCGAGCTCTAGCCGCCCCTCTACCGGAGCCGAGACGCTCCGCCGCACGGGCTCGTCGCCGGCGAAGCCCCGGTGACCATTTGGTCACGGGCGTGCACCCGTTGTGCTTGCCGCGACCCGTAGAGCCCCTCCAGCGCCTCAGCTCCCTCGCTTGCGAGCAGCAGCACCGATCCCGACCGCACCCGAACTCCGGCCGCCGCTCACGAGCTCGCCGTCGTCAGTACTGGCCACCAAAGGCACGGCCACCACCACCGTTCGACGCGCGGGAGCAAGGGCTCTCCAACGAGCCCAAGCACGGCTTCGCCCGTGCCCTGTAGCGCGTTTTCGGATCGCGCCGCCGTCTCGGGCCTCGCCGGCGTCATGTCGCCGGCGGGTTTGACCTGTTTGACCTGGGGTTTGACCCCCCCAGGGTCACTGACGCGTGGGCCCCGTCGGCCAGGTGGTCAGCTTAGTGCTAATCACTGTTAGTCAACCCCCCTGACACTGACCAGTGGGCCCCAGCGCCACTAATTCCTAATTAGGATTAAATTAACCCTGTTAAACCCCTCCTGTCACTGACGTGTGGACCCCACACGTCAGGTTTGACCCCAGCCAGCCGCAGTTGACCGCTGACGTCATGCTGACGTCATGCTGGCGCAATATATATATTTCTGGATTTAAATTAAATCAGGAAATTCCAGAATATTATTTAAACTTCAAAAATTCATAACTTTTATTCTGTAACTCCAAATCAGACAAATTATATATGTAAAATGATCAGAAAAATCCAATCTATCCATCTGTAATATTTTCATGCGTGATCAAATAAGTTAAATTGATGTTTAATGCAGAATAAGGAAAAGCACTTTAAAAGGCCATGTTTGAGTTTGAAATTTGAATCTTTGATTCAAATTGGTTCAAACCCTTCTGGTTTTAGTTGCATTAGCCCAACACACTCATATTGCCATGTTTCAAGCATGCATCATATTGTTGCACATTGTTTGGTGATGGTTGTGTATCGGTGTCCTTTGCGACAGGTTCTGCCTCCGAGGAGTACCGTGATTACCCTAACGAAGAACCGTATCAGTGCATCGAACCATCAGGCAAGCAACCAACCATTTGATCATATCGATACAATCCCATGTTCTCGCTCCTGCTCTCTTTTACTGCATTAAGACAACGCGTTTCAAACTGCTGTGTGTTACGGTAGTTGAACCCATTTCCTCTGCATGACCTGTCATTGCCACAGTAACTAGATGAAACCCACTAGCATGTGTAGGAGTTGATTGAGCCATATGTATGTGTTGTTCCTACCTTGCTATGCCTGCTATGCTTAGAGTCGGGTCAGGTCTGGTTCATCTGGGTGATGGGCTAGAGTGAAATGATTATGTCGGTAATGAGAGTGGTGTGGTGAACACGATTTGGTAAAGGTATCGATGAGAGGCCATGTAGGAGTACATGGTGGGTTGTTTCATTGAAGCCAACCTTAAGCACTGAGATCTGTATGTGCGATTTAAGAATCAGCTACTACCATGCATTGGGCCCAAAACCAATGGACCCTCTCGGCTTCTTATTCACCCTAGTTCTCCGTCCAGGAGTTGCAAGTAGTTTCTGGTGTTTGTAGCCTACTGGAGGCCGTGGACAGCGCTGACCGTAGGGGTGGGCTGTGATGCGGTAGGTACGTGGCCGGGTGTACCGAATACCCGTTAGGTATCTCGGGAACCCTGTTCACATCGTTCGGGGCCGTATGGGAAACCTCGGCCGGACTCCCTACGGATGGAACTTGGATAGGCGATAAACCTGGACTGGAGGCTTAGGTGATTAGGTAGGTCGTGGCCGACACCCACGTTGGGCTTCCGCTTGAAGGTTGCCGAGTACATGTCGTGTAAATGACGGTAAGTGGTGAGAGCGTGTATGAAGAAGTACACCCCTGCAGGGTTAACATGATCTATTCGAATAGCCGCGTCCGCGGTAAAGGACTACTTGGTTGCCTATACAGTTCATAGACAAGTAAATGGAAACTACTAAAAGCCTCAAGATAAGTGTGAGTGCCGAGGATGGCTCTTCCGTAGGAAGACGGAGGCGGATCCTCGGTAGTGTATTGAATTGGTGAGTAGTGGACTCGTGTGCGTAAAATCATTTCAAGTGGAAGTATCGTAGGATAGTCTAGCCAAGAGTCAAAGCTGGCTTGCTGCAATAACTCCACCAACCCTTCTTGATAATATGCATGTATGTAGGATCTGATGTAAGTCTTGCTGAGTACCTTTGTACTCATGTTGCTATAATTTACATTTTTACAGAAGACGCTGCAACCCCTTCTGATGGGTTCTATGTAGACGTTGACATCAACGAGTAGGCTAAAGGCCCAGGTGGTGACCCTGAGCTTGTGAAGGACCACGTAGTATAGCTAGGCTTTCCAAGCCTCTTTTATTTTACTAGTTGTCTGTACTCAGACAAGTTACTTCCGCTGTTGGTTTGTATGACTGTATGACTTGAATGCTGGGTCGTGAGACCCGTTCCTGTGTGTATGTTATGTATGGCTCCCTGAGCCTTAAATAAAGTACTTGTGTCGTAGAGTCATGTTGTGATGCTTCGTTGTATTTGCACATATCGAGCATATTGTGTGTATGATTGAAATGCTTGGTATGTGTGGGATCTGACTATCTAGTTGTTTATCTTTAGTAGCCTCTCTTACCGGGAAATGTCTCCTAGTGTTACCGCTGAGCCATGGTAGCTTGCTACTGCTCTGGAACACTTAGGCTGGCCGGCATGTGTCCTTCTTCGTTCCTGTGTCTGTCCCTTCGAGGAAATGTCACGCATTGAGTACCGGAGTCCTGTTAGCCCGCTACAGCCCGGTTTACCGGAGTCCTGCTAGCCCAGTGCTACAGCCCGGACCCACTTGCTGATGATCGACACGTTCGAAGCTGGGTCATGGATGCCTGTCCCTGTAAGTCTGTGCCACTTTGGGTTTACGACTAGTCATGTCAGCCCGGGCTCCTTATCATATTGATGCTAGCGACACTATCATATACGTGAGCCAAAAGGCGCAAACGGTCCCGGGCAAAGGTAAGGCGACACCCGTGGGAATACCGTGCGTGAGGCCGCAAAGTGATATGAGGTGTTACCGGCTAGATCAATGTGACATCGAGTCGGGGTCCTGACAGCGTTGGCATCAGAGCCAGACTGCCTGTAGGTTCTCCAAGCCAAACTGGTCGATGTTGAGTCTAGAAATTCTTTAGTTATATGTAGGGGAATTGTTTGTGGGTTGGAACGTAAGGCTCTTTTTACTCCTTTATCTAATGACATTCTGATCTGAGTCAGTCTATTCTTCCACCGGGGGTTAAGGAATTAGGATCTACTCTCTCTATCAGGATCACGTGTTACTAATCAGTAGTACCCTATAGGTTTGATGGTTACAAGCCTAGTTCAGTTCTATTACCACATTATGTTGCTAGGATGGTCTCAGAACTTGGTATGATGATGATGAGTGTGTATGTAACCCTTTGTCAAATGTCTCAAAATCTTTCTTGAGCATTTACAGCTGTTATGCTGCCGAAATTTTGCTAGAAATTCTAATGCCTTTGCATTATGATTGTGCTTTTAGATGGCCACTCGCGACCTCAATCAAGTGGTTCGCCTGACTCGATGCCTAGACGTACCCGGCCATACTGCCAAGTTGGTCAGGGTAATGATTGAGGCTGGATACCGCTGGTATCCTGAGTACACGGTCGAAGAGCAATTTCGGGACTTCAATCAAAGCCAGTATCTCTGCACTGTCAGGATATTTCCATCTTATCCTGGGTCCACCGAGCCCCTTCACTGCTCCTATGGACTCGGGGTTACTATTGAGATGGCTGTGCAGGACGCCGCCTACTCTATGATGACCATCATGCGAGTCAGATCTGGTCTATTTCGGGACTCTGATTTCCGGTATATGCCAGGATCACTTCCGGGAGCACAAGGGTATCTCCAGGCTATCTATGCTGACCCCACTCAGGAGGATTCACGGACTCGCACCACTGCTGAGATGCTCGAGGATAAGGACCGTGAAAATCGGGCCTTGAGGTTAGAGCTCTTCAATACCCGTGCTGACCACTCGGGCCACATTGACTCGGTTTGCACCGGCGGTGCAAGCTGGATATTCGGATATGCGCGATCTCTATCCTGTGAGATCTGCTCTGCCTGACGTGATGGGTTGGCGTGATGTAGGAGGCATCACCCCACCTCGCGGTCCCCGCAGGCCACCGTCTGTTGGTCCAAGACCTCATCCTAGTCCCTATGGTCCACAAGCTCCGCGAGATCGTCGGTTTCCGGATGATCATGTTGAGCTTCCAGGCTATGGAGGTGACTTCTACGAGGACTACTACGGATCAGTCTGAGTTAGTGGTAGTATCACTAGATTGCACTAGCTGTGTCGTCTATCGTCCCGCGTGACTCGTGGGATATGACCTAGTTTGTACTCTTTCCGGAGGTGTAGAAAAATAATGTATAGGAGCTTGGGATGCCTCCGATGAGATGTAATCCTCTTTTCACCGTAATAGTACTTTGTTTGGTCTTGTACTAAACCCTGTATGGTGTGTATGACGATGGAATAAAGAAGCAGTTTCTGCATTTACCATGTCATACGGATGATCATCTTGCATTTCGAGTTATTCCTTACATTTTATATCCTATGTCGGAATTTTATCATCCTGACTAAATCATTGTCTTGTTTACCTAGGATGGTCAACACGCGCACTAACCCTGCTCCTCAAGAGCAGGCCGAAGGCAGTGAAGTCAGGGATGCAAATCTGCCTCATCCTCCTTCCCTAGCCGAGGTTATGATGGAAGCTGAGAGAAACAAGCGGGAGACCAACCGTTTGTTGGAGCGTATTGAACAGAACACGGCACACCATCAGAGGACTAACGTGGTGTCACTCAGTGATTTTATCAAATTACATCCACCCACGTTCCACCACTCCGTCGAGCCTCTCGACGCTGATGACTGGCTTCGCAGTATCTCTCACAAACTACGTTCCGCGCTGGTAGCGGAGGCTGACAAGGTCGCCTTTGCTGCATATCATCTTGAAGGCCCCGCCAGTCTATGGTGGGAGAATTATGGAGCTATGCGCCCAGCGGGCCATGTCACTACTTGGGCTGAATTCAGCGAGGCTTTCCGTGAACATCACATTCCGGAGGGTCTCATGGACCGTAAACGTGAGGAATTTTGCAGTTTCACTCAGGGCCGACTTTCTGTGGATGCTTACAGCAGGGAGTTTGGTAATCTCGCACGATATGCAACTGAGGAAGTGTCTACTGATGGCAAGAAGCAAGCAAGATTCCGTAAGGGACTTAGTCCTGAGCTTACCCGCGACCTCCATCTGCATGAGTGCACATCTTTTCAGAAACTTGTCAACAAAGCCATCAGTGCTGAAACTGGTCAGACTGACTAGGACGCAACACGCAAGCATGGCCGTGACATGGGTTCCTCATCCGGTGCTGGTCCTCAGAAGCGCCGCGTGTGGGTACCCAACACCGCCCTGCCACCCAGGTTCACACCGAGGCCATCTTTCCAGGCGCCTCGCCCTGTTCAACAGTCTGCACCGGCCAAGCCCTATGGGGGTCCAACCAACAATGCTCCTTCACGTACCAGTTCCGTGACTTGCTTCAAGTGTGGGGAATCTGGCCACTACATGCGTGAGTGTCCCCAGACCAACCCCAACCAATCTGCTAAAGCCGTTGGCCGTGGCAAGCCGACAGGGAAAGTGTTCCACGCCAAGCCGGCCACCGCCTCACGTGGCCATGTCAACTGTATCTCTGCCGAAGAAGCTCAAGAGGATCCCAACGTCGTTCTCGGTACGCTTCTTGTTAATTGCCACCCGGCATCTGTTCTTTTCGATACAGGAGCCTCTCATTCATTTATATCCGAGAGCTATGCTCGTTTGCATAACACCGCATTCTGTGACATGCCATCCACTATGGAAATTTCTACTCCTGGTTCTAGATGGCAGACCTCTAGGGTAAGTTATGGAAATGAAATCCAAGTCGACAAACTTGTTTTCCTTGCATCTTTGATAGCTCTCAAATTTTCAGATATTAATATCATTTTGGGTATGGACTGGATGTCAGCTCATCATGCCAAAATTGATTGCTTCTCTAGGACTGTTCAACTCACTCACCCTTCGGGCAAGATAGTCAATGTCTTGACCCGATTAGCCAAGCGACAATTATATTCTCTAAACGCCAGCCCTTTGCCAGACCTTGAGGACGTGCCGGTAGTCCGTGACTTCCCGGATGTCTTCCCAGAGGAATTGCCAGGTGTTCCACCTGACAGGGATGTTGAGTTCGTAATAGACCTCATTCCAGGAACCGTTCCGATTGCTAGAAGACCTTATAAGATGGCACCACTAGAACTAGCCGAGCTTAAGAAACAACTCGATGAGTCCTTGAAAAAGGGTTTCATCCGCCCTAGTTCATCTCCGTGGGCTTGCCCCGTCCTATTCGTCAAGAAGAAGGATGGTACGGACCGGATGGTTGTAGATTACCGACCTGTCAATTTGGTCACAATCAAGAACAAATATCCGCTTCCCAGGATCAACGACCTGTATGATCAGCTCGCTGGATCCTCAGTCTTCTCCAAGATGGATTTGAGGTTGGGCTACCATCAAATCAAAATCAGAAACGGGGACATTCCTAAAACGGCCTTTGTTACTCGTTATGGCCAATACGAGTACACCGTCATGTCCTTCGGTTTAACCAACGCTCCAGCCACCTTTTCTCGGTTAATGAACTCAATCTTCATGGAGTATTTGGATAAATTCGTCGTGGTTTACCTCGATGATATACTCATCTACTCCAAGAACGAGGAAGAACATGCCGAACATCTAAGGCTAGTGTTGAAGAAACTTCGAGAGCATCGCCTTTATGCCAAATTTTCTAAATGTGAATTCTGGTTGTCAGAAGTGACCTATCTGGGTCATGTAATATCTGGTAAAGGTATTGCTGTTAACCCTGAGCGAGTTCAAGCCGTCCTTAATTGGACTCCACCTGAATCGGTCAAGCAAGTTCGGAGTTTTCTGGGCTTAGCGAGCTATTGTCGTCGCTTTGTCGAGAACTTCTCCAAAGTTGCCAAACCTCTAACCGAACTCCTCAAGAAAGATAAGAAGTTCGAATGGACTCCACAATGTGAGCACAGCTTTCAGGAACTGAAAAGACGCCTGACCTCTGCTCCCGTACTGGTACCGCCAGACTTCTCCAAGGACTTTGTTATCTACTGCGACGCCTCGCGACAAGGACTAGGTTGCATTCTCATGCAAGATCGACACGTAATTGCCTACGCTTCACGGCAATTGCACCCACATGAGGAGAATTATCCTACTCATGATCTAGAGCTTGCAGCCGTAGTCTATGCACTTAAGACCTGGCGACATTACCTCCTCGGTAACCGTTGCGAAATATTCACTGATCACCAAAGTCTGAAGTACATTTTCACCCAACCGGATCTGAATCTCAGGCAAAGACGTTGGGTTGAGTTGATCACAGACTTCGACTTAGGAATAACCTACACCCCAGGGAAAGCCAACGTCATGGCTGATGCGCTAAGTCGTAAATCTTATTGTAACAACCTGATGTTACAACAAAGTCAACCGCTTCTCCATGAGGAATTTCGGAAGCTTAACCTTCACATTGTTCCTCAAGGTTTTCTTTCCACCTTGGTGGCAAAACCTACCCTTACGGATCAGATTATCAAAGCACAGAAGGTAGATCCGGGAATTTCCCGCATCAAGAGAAACATCCAGAAAGGAATTGCGAATTGCTTCTCCATTAATGATCAAGGGGTCGTATACTTCGGGAATCGACTAGTGGTTCCCAAAGTGCGAAACCTGAGGCGATTGATCCTTAAGGAAGCTCATGAATCTCCTCTCACCATTCATCCCGGTAGTACTAAGATGTATCAGGACCTACGCCAGAGGTTCTGGTGGACTAGGATGAAGAGAGAAATTGCTCAGTATATTGCTAATTGCGACGTCTGTCGTCGTGTAAAAGCAGAGCATCAACGGCCTGCTGGCACCCTTCAACCCTTAGCTATTCCTGAATGGAAATGGGATAAAATTGGTATGGATTTCATTACCGGTTTTCCCAGGACCAAGAGAGGGAATAATGCTATTTTCGTCGTTGTCGATCGTCTTTCCAAAGTAGCCCATTTCTTACCTGTTCGTGAGAGTATAACCGCTAGTCAGCTGGCAGACTTATACATCTCCCGAATAGTGTCCCTCCATGGTGTTCCTTTGGAAATTAACTCGGATCGAGGAAGTCTTTTCACCTCTCGATTTTGGGAAAGTTTCCAAAATGCTATGGGAACCCGTCTCTCCTTTAGCACCGCTTTCCACCCTCAGTCGAGTGGTCAAGTGGAACGCGTCAACCAGATTCTAGAAGACATGCTTCGAGCCTCTGTTATCTCATTCGGAATGGACTGGGAGAAGTGCCTTCCATTTGCCGAATTCGCTTACAACAACAGCTATCAATCTAGCTTGGGTAAAGCCCCTTTTGAAGTTCTCTATGGACGACGGTGTCGAACACCCCTTAACTGGTCAGAGACCGGGGAAAGACAATTCTTTGGCCCGGATATGATTCAGGAAGCAGAAGAACAAGTTCGTATCGTTCGTGAAAAGTTGAAAACAGCCCAATCTCGTCAAAAGAGTCAATATGACCGAAAACATAAGGCTATGACTTTCGAGGTTGACGAGAAGGCTTATCTTCGGGTCACCCCTCTGAAGGGAACCCATCGTTTCGGTATCAAAGGCAAATTGGCTCCTCGTTACATTGGACCTTTTCGCATTCTCGCCAAACGAGGAGAAGTTGCCTACCAGTTGGAACTACCTCCGCACCTCTCCAGAGTCCACGATGTCTTCCACGTTTCTCAACTCAGGCGTTGCTTCTCGGATCCTATCCGTGGAGTGGACCACGAAACGCTTGATCTCCAAGATAATCTTACATATCGAGAGTACCCCATTCGTATCCTCGATCAGGCCGAACGTACCACCCGACGTCATAATATCAAGTTTCTCAAAGTACAATGGTCGCACCATTCTGAGGATGAAGCAACTTGGGAAAGGGAGGATCGTCTTCGACTCGAGTATCCCGCCTTCTTCCCGGAGGAACCCAAATCTCGGGACGAGATTCTTTTGAGTGGGGGTGAGTTGTCACACCCTAGCTAGTCATGCATTAGAGTGTTGCATCATGTTTACTCTTTCATCAGAAACTTGAAATGGGGATTTGTGAAACCCTCAGAATCATTTTGAAAATGACCCAAATAAAAATTTCTCCAAAAGGGTCCAAGAAAATGCTCATGTTGCTCTCTGAAAATATTGGACAGAGATAAAAATCAAACCAATATTTTTAAGAGCTCATAGGTATTTATTTTGGGCATTTGGAATTAATGCATAAATATTTGCATTGGAAATATATTAGTTATATATATTAATATATGTCCAAAAATTATGCCACCTGTTGGGGAGCTCTGGAATAATATATCTAGCTCCTGCAAAAATTGGCATAAGGTAATAAAATGATTTAATATTTTATTTAAATCAAAACAAATGTCAGAAATTAGAAAACAAAAATAAATAAAAGGAGGAAGCTTACCTGGGCTCCTCCCTGTGCAGCCCAGCCAGCTGGCCGGCCCAGCCAGCAGGCGGCCCAGCCCGCCTCCCTCCTCTGTCGTCTTCGTCCTCGACAGAGGGAGGGGAGTGTGCCCGGCGCGCGCGCGCGCCACCGCGCCACGCCACCTAGCTCGCCTGCCTGCCTGCCCCTCCCCTCCTCGTCTGGATGGCCTGGAACGACGCCACGCCCTCCCCCTGCTCTCTCTCACTCTCCCTCGGTTCTTCCCCTCCTCTCCCTCGCTCTCCCTCTCCCGTGTCCGAACGCCACCATCGCCGCCGTTCGCCATAGCAGCCGCCACCGGCCACCCCTCGCCCCTCCGCTGAGCTCAGGAGCTCCGCCGCGACCCCCTCTTCCTCCCCACCAAGCCAAGCCCCTCGGGAAGCTCTGCATCGCCTCCACGCCATCGTCTTCGTCCTCGACCGCCGCCGATGGTCGCTGTCGATTCGCCGCCGTTCGTGCTTCCCCGAGCTCGCTGACCCTCCCTGCATGATCCCCGTGAGCCCCTGCTTCGTTTCCCCCTAACCCCATGTTCGATTTCGAGCTCTAGCCGCCCCTCTACCGGAGCCGAGACGCTCCGCCGCACGGGCTCGTCGCCGGCGAAGCCCCGGTGACCATTGGTCACGGGCGTGCACCCGTTGTGCTTGCCGCGACCCGTAGAGCCCCTCCAGCGCCTCAGCTCCCTCGCCTGCGAGCAGCAGCGCCGATCCCGACCGCACCCGAACTCCGGCCGCCGCTCACGAGCTCGCCGTCGTCGGTACCGGGCCACCACAGGCACGGCCACCACCACCGTTCGACGCGCGGGAGCAAGGGCTCTCCAACGAGCCCAAGCACGGCCTCGCCCGTGCCCTGTAGCGCGTTTCCGTATCGCGCCGCCGTCTCGGGCCTCGCCGGCGTCATGTCGCGGTGGGTTTGACCTGTTCGACCTGGGGTTTGACCCCCCCAGGTCACTGACGCGTGGGCCCCGTCGGCCAGGTGGTTAGATTAGCTGCTAATCACTGTTAGTTAACCCCCCTGACACTGACCAGTGGGCCCCAGCGCCACTAATTCCTAATTAGGATTAAACTAACCCTGTTAAACCCCCCTGTCACTGACGTGTGGACCCCACACGTCAGGTTTGACCCCAGCCAGCCGCAGTTGACCACTGACGTCATGCTGACGTCATGCTGGCGCAATATATATATTTCTGGATTTAATTTAAATCAGGAAATTCCAGAATATTATTTAAACTTCAAAAATTCATAACTTTTATTCTGTAACTCCAAATCAGACAAATTATATATGAAAAATGATCAGAAAAATCCAATCTATCCATCTGTACTATTTTCATGCATGATCAAACAAGTTAAATTGATGTTTAAAGCAGAACAAGGAAAAGCACTTTAAAAGGCCATGTTTGAGTTTGAAATTTGAATCTTTGATTCAAATTGGTTCAAACCCTTCTGGTTTTAGTTGCATTAGCCCAACACACTCATATTGCCATGTTTCATGCATGCATCATATTGTTGCACATTGTTTGGTGATGGTTGTGTATCGGTGTCCTTTGCGACAGGTTCTGCCTCCGAGGAGTACCGTGATTACCCTAACGAAGAACCGTATCAGTGCATCGAACCATCAGGCAAGCAACCAACCATTTGATCATATCGATACAATCCCATGTTCTCGCTCCTGCTCTCTTTTACTGCATTAAGACAACGCGTTTCAAACTGCTGTGTGCTACGGTAGTTGAACCCATTTCCTCTGCATGACCTGTCATTGCCACAGTAACTAGATGAAACCCACTAGCATGTGTAGGAGTTGATTGAGCCATATGTATGTGTTGTTCCTACCTTGCTATGCCTGCTATGCTTAGAGTCGTGTCAGGTCTGGTTCATCTGGGTGATGGGCTAGAGTGAAATGATTATGTCGGTAATGAGAGTGGTGTGGTGAACACGATTTGGTAAAGGTATCGATGAGAGGCCATGTAGGAGTACATGGTGGGTTGTTTCATTGAAGCCGACCTTAAGCACTGAGATCTGTATGTGTGATTTAAGAATCAGCTACTACCATGCATTGGGCCCGAAACCAATGGACCCTCTCGGCTTCTTATTCACCCTAGTTCTCCGTCCAGGAGTTGCAAGTAGTTTCTGGTGTTTGTAGCCTACTGGAGGCCGTGGACAGCGCTGACCGTAGGGGTGGGCTGTGATGCGGTAGGTACGTGGCACGGTGTACCGAATACCCGTTAGGTATCTCGGGAACCCTGTTCACATCGTTCGGGGCCGTATGGGAAACCTCGGCCGGACTCCCTGCGGATGGAACCTGGATAGGCGATAAACCTGGACTGGAGGCTTAGGTGATTAGGTAGGTCGTGGCCGACACCCACGTTGGGCTTCCGCTTGAAGGTTGCCGAGTACATGTCGTGTAAACGACGGTAAGTGGTGAGAGCGTGTATGAAGAAGTACACCCCTGCAGGGTTAACATGATCTATTCGAATAGCCGCGTCCGCGGTAAAGGACTACTTGGTTGCCTATACAGTTCATAGACAAGTAAATGGAAACTACTAAAAGCCTCAAGATAAGTGTGAGTGCCGAGGATGGCTCTTCCGTAGGAAGACGGAGGCGGATCCTCGGTAGTGTATTGAAGTGGTGAGTAGTGGACTCGTGTGCGCAAAACCATTTCAAGTTGAAGTATCGTAGGATAGTCTAGCCAAGAGTCAAAGCTGGCTTGCTGCAATAACTCCACCAACCCTTCTTGATAATATGCATGTATGTAGGATCTGATGTAAGTCTTGCTGAGTACCTTTGTACTCATGTTGCTATAATTTACATTTTTACAGAAGACGCTGCAACCCCTTCTGATGGGTTCTATGTAGACGTTGACATCAACGAGTAGGCTAAAGGCCCAGGTGGTGACCCTGAGCTTGTGAAGGACCATGTAGTATAGCTAGGCTTTCCAAGCCTCTTTTATTTTACTAGTTGTCTGTACTCAGACAAGTTACTTCCGCTGCTGGTTTGTATGACTGTATGACTTGAATGTTGGGTCGTGAGACCCGTACCTTTGTGTATGTTATGTATGGCTCCCTGAGCCTTAAATAAAGTACTTGTGTCGTAGAGTCATGTTGTGATGCTTCGTTGTATTTGCACATATCGAGCATATTGTGTGTATGATTGAAATGCTTGGTATGTGTGGGATCTGACTATCTAGTTGTTTATCTTTAGTAGCCTCTCTTACCGGGAAATGTCTCCTAGTGTTACCGCTGAGCCATGGTAGCTTGCTACTGCTCTGGAACACTTAGGCTGGCCGGCATGTGTCCTTCTTCGTTCCTGTGTCTGTCCCTTCGGGGAAATGTCACGCATTGAGTACCGGAGTCCTGTTAGCCCGCTACAGCCCGGTTTACCGGAGTCCTGCTAGCCCAGTGCTACAGCCCGGACCCACTTGCTGATGACCGACACGTTCGAAGCTGGGTCATGGATGCCTGTCCCTGTAAGTCTGTGCCACTTTGGGTTTACGACTAGTCATGTCAGCCCGGGCTCCTTATCATATGGATGCTAGCGACACTATCATATACGTGAGCCAAAAGGCGCAAACGGTCCCGGGCAAAGGTAAGGCGACACCCGTGGGGATACCGTGCGTGAGGCCGCAAAGTGATATGAGGTGTTACCGGCTAGATCGATGTGACATCGAGTCGGGGTCCTGACAGCGTTGGCATCAGAGCCGGACTGCCTGTAGGTTCTCCAAGCCAAACTGGTCGATGTTGAGTCTAGAAATTCTTTAGTTATATGTAGGGGAATTGTTTGTGGGTTGGAACGTAAGGCTCTTTTTACTCCTTTATCTTATGACATTCTGATCTGAGTCAGTCCATTCTTCCACCGGGGGTTAAGGAATTAGGATCTATTCTCTCTATCAGGATCACGTGTTACTAATCAGTAGTACCTTATAGTTTGATGGATACAAGCCTAGTTCAGTTCTTCTACCACATTATGTTGTTAGGATGGTCTCAGAACTTTGATATGATGATGTTGAGTGTGTATGAAATCCTTTGTCAAATGTCTCAAAATCCTTCTTGAGCATTTACAGCTGTTATGCTGCCGAAATTTTGCTAGAAATTCTAATGCCTTTGCATTATGATTGTGCTTTCAGATGGCCACTCGCGACCTCAATCAAGTGGTTCGCCTGACTCGATGCCTAGATGTACCCGGCCATACTGCCATGTTGGTCAGGGTAATGACTGAGGCTGGATACCGCTGGTATCCTGAGTACACGGTCGAAGAGCAATTTCGGGACTTCAATCAAAGCCAGTATCTCTGCACTGTCAGGATATTTCCATCTTATCCTGGATCCACCGAGCCCCTTCACTGCTCCTATGGACTCGGGGTTACTATTGAGATGGCTGTGCAGGACGCCGCCTACTCTATGATGACCATCATGCGAGTCAGGTCTGGTCTATTTCGGGACTCTGATTTCCGGTATATGCCAGGATCACTTCCGGGAGCACAAGGGTATCTCCAGGCTATCTATGCTGACCCCACCCAGGAGGATTCACGGACTCGCACCACTGCTGAGATGCTCGAGGATAAGGACCGTGAAAATCGGGCCTTGAGGTTAGAGCTCTTCAATACCCGTGCTGACCACTGGGCCACATTGACTCGGTTCGCACCGGCGGTGCAAGCTGGATATTCGGATATGCGCGATCTCTATCCTGTGAGATCTGCTCTGCCAGACGTGATGGGTTGGCGTGATGTAGGAGGCATCACCCCACCTCGCGGTCCCCGCAGGCCACCGTCTGTTGGTCCAAGACCTCATCCTAGCCCCTATGGTCCACAAGCTCCGCGAGATCGTCTGTTTCCGGATGATCATGTTGAGCTTCCAGGCTATGGAGGTGACTTCTACGAGGACTACTACGGATCGGTCTGAGTTAGTGGTAGTATCACTAGTTCGCACTAGCTGTGTCGTCTATCGTCCCGCGTGACTCGTGGGATATGACCTAGTTTGTACTCTTTCCGGAGGTGTAGAAAAATAATGTATAGGAGCTTGGGATGCCTCCGATGAGATGTAATCCTCTTTTCACCGTAATAGTACTTTGTTTGGTCTTGTACTAAACCCTGTATGGTGTGTATGACGATGGAATAAAGAAGCAGTTTCTGTATTTACCATGTCATACGGATGATCATCTTGCATTTCGAGTTATTCCTTACATTTTATATCCTATGTCGGAATTTTATCATCCTGACTAAATCATTGTCTTGTTTACCTAGGATGGTCAACACGCGCACTAACCCTGCTCCTCAAGAGCAGGCCGAAGGCAGTGAAGTCAGGGATGCAAATCTGCCTCATCCTCCTTCCCTAGCCGAGGTTATGATGGAAGCTGAGAGAAACAAGCGGGAGACCAACCGTTTGTTGGAGCGTATTGAACAGAACACAGCACACCATCAGAGGACTAACGTGGTGTCACTCAGTGATTTTATCAAATTACATCCACCCACGTTCCACCACTCCGTCGAGCCTCTCGACGCTGATGACTGGCTTCGCAGTATCTCTCACAAACTGCGTTCCGCGCTGGTAGCGGAGGCTGACAAGGTCACCTTTGCTGCATATCATCTTGAAGGCCCCGCCAGTCTATGGTGGGAGAATTATGGAGCTATGCGCCCAGCGGGCCATGTCACTACTTGGGCTGAATTCAGCGAGGCTTTCCGTGAACATCACATTCCGGAGGGTCTCATGGACCGTAAACGTGAGGAATTTTGCAGTTTCACCCAAGGCCGACTTTCTGTGGATGCTTACAGCAGGGAGTTTGGTAACCTCGCACGATATGCAACTGAGGAAGTGTCTACTGATGCCAAGAAGCAAGCAAGGTTCCGTAAGGGACTTAGTCCTGAGCTTCGCCGCGACCTCCGTCTGCATGAGTGCACATCTTTTCAGAAACTTGTCAACAAAGCCATCAGTGCTGAAACTGGTCAGACTGACTATGACGCAACACGCAAGCATGGCCGTGACATGGGTTCCTCATCCGGTGCTGGTCCTCAGAAGCGCCGCGTGTGGGTGCCCAACACCGCCCTGCCACCCAGGTTCACACCGAGGCCATCTTTCCAGGCGCCTCGCCCTGTTCAACAGTCTGCACCGGCCAAGCCCTATGGGGGTCCAACCAACAATGCTCCTCCACGTACCAGTTCCGTGACTTGTTTCAAGTGTGGGGAATCTGGCCACTATATGCGTGAGTGTCCCCAGACCAACCCCAACCAGTCTGCTAAAGCTGTTGGCCGTGGCAAGCCGACAGGGAAAGTGTTCCACGCCAAGCCGGCCACCGCCTCACGTGGCCATGTCAACTGTATCTCTGCCGAAGAAGCTCAAGAGGATCCCAACGTCGTTCTCGGTACGCTTCTTGTTAATTGCCACCCGGCATCTGTTCTTTTCGATACAGGAGCCTCTCATTCATTTATATCCGAAAATTATGCTCGTTTGCATAACGTCGCATTCTGTGACATGCCATCCACTATGGAAATTTCTACTCCTGGTTCTAGATGGCAGACCTCTAGGGTAAGTTATGGAAATGAAATCCAAGTCGACAGACTTGTTTTCCTCGCATCTTTGATAGCCCTTAAATCTTCAGATATTAATATCATTCTGGGTATGGACTGGATGTCAGCTCATCATGCCAAATTGATTGCTTCTCTAGGACTGTTCAACTCACTCATCCTTCGGGCAAGATAGTCAATGTCTTGACCCGAATAGCCAAGCGACAATTATATTCTCTTAACGCCAGCCCTTTGCCAGACCTTGAGGACGTTCCGGTAGTCCGTGACTTCCCGGATGTCTTCCCAGAGGAATTGCCAGGTGTTCCACCTGACAGGGATGTTGAGTTCGTAATAGACCTCATCCCAGGAACCGTTCCGATTGCTAGAAGACCTTATAAGATGGCACCACTAGAACTAGCCGAGCTTAAGAAACAACTCGATGAGTCCTTGAAAAAGGGTTTCATCCGACCTAGTTCATCTCCGTGGGCTTGCCCCGTCCTATTCGTCAAGAAGAAGGATGGTACGGACCGGATGGTTGTAGATTACCGACCTGTCAATTTGGTCACAATCAAGAACAAATATCCGCTTCCCAGGATCAACGACCTGTATGATCAGCTCGCTGGATCCTCAGTCTTCTCCAAGATGGATTTGAGGTTGGGCTACCATCAAATCAAAATCAGAAACGGGGACATTCCTAAAACGGCCTTTGTTACTCGTTATGGCCAATACGAGTACACCGTCATGTCCTTCGGTTTAACCAACGCTCCAGCCACCTTTTCTCGGTTAATGAACTCAATCTTCATGGAGTATTTGGATAAATTCGTCGTGGTTTACCTCGATGATATACTCATCTACTCCAAGAACGAGGAAGAACATGCCGAACATCTAAGGCTAGTGTTGAAGAAACTTCGAGAGCATCGCCTTTATGCCAAATTTTCTAAATGTGAATTCTGGTTGTCAGAAGTGACCTATCTGGGTCATGTAATATCTGGTAAAGGTATTGCTGTTAACCCTGAGCGAGTTCAAGCCGTCCTTAATTGGACTCCACCTGAATCGGTCAAGCAAGTTCGGAGTTTTCTGGGCTTAGCGAGCTATTGTCGTCGCTTTGTCGAGAACTTCTCCAAGGTTGCTAAACCTCTAACCGAACTCCTCAAGAAAGATAAGAAGTTCGAATGGACTCCACAATGTGAGCACAGCTTTCAGGAACTGAAAAGACGCCTGACCTCTGCTCCCGTACTGGTACCGCCAGACTTCTCCAAGGACTTTGTTATCTACTGCGACGCCTCGCGACAAGGACTAGGTTGCATTCTCATGCAAGATCGACACGTAATTGCCTACGCTTCACGGCAATTGCACCCACATGAGGAGAATTATCCTACTCATGATCTAGAGCTTGCAGCCGTAGTCTATGCACTTAAGACCTGGCGACATTACCTCCTCGGTAACCGTTGCGAAATATTCACTGATCACCAAAGTCTGAAGTACATTTTCACCCAACCGGATCTGAATCTCAGGCAAAGACGTTGGGTTGAGTTGATCACAGACTTCGACTTAGGAATAACCTACACCCCAGGGAAAGCCAACGTCATGGCTGATGCGCTAAGTCGTAAATCTTATTGTAACAACCTGATGTTACAACAAAGTCAACCGCTTCTCCATGAGGAATTTCGGAAGCTTAACCTTCACATTGTTCCTCAAGGTTTTCTTTCCACCTTGGTGGCAAAACCTACCCTTACGGATCAGATTATCAAAGCACAGAAGGTAGATCCGGGAATTTCCCGCATCAAGAGAAACATCCAGAAAGGAATTGCGAATTGCTTCTCCATTAATGATCAAGGGGTCGTATACTTCGGGAATCGACTAGTGGTTCCCAAAGTGCGAAACCTGAGGCGATTGATCCTTAAGGAAGCTCATGAATCTCCTCTCACCATTCATCCCGGTAGTACTAAGATGTATCAGGACCTACGCCAGAGGTTCTGGTGGACTAGGATGAAGAGAGAAATTGCTCAGTATATTGCTAATTGCGACGTCTGTCGTCGTGTAAAAGCAGAGCATCAACGGCCTGCTGGCACCCTTCAACCCTTAGCTATTCCTGAATGGAAATGGGATAAAATTGGTATGGATTTCATTACCGGTTTTCCCAGGACCAAGAGAGGGAATAATGCTATTTTCGTCGTTGTCGATCGTCTTTCCAAAGTAGCCCATTTCTTACCTGTTCGTGAGAGTATAACCGCTAGTCAGCTGGCAGACTTATACATCTCCCGAATAGTGTCTCTCCATGGTGTTCCTTTGGAAATTAACTCGGATCGAGGAAGTCTTTTCACCTCTCGATTTTGGGAAAGCTTCCAAAATGCTATGGGAACCCGTCTCTCCTTTAGCACCGCCTTCCACCCTCAGTCGAGTGGTCAAGTGGAACGCGTCAACCAGATTCTAGAAGACATGCTTCGAGCCTCTGTTATCTCATTCGGAATGGACTGGGAGAAGTGCCTTCCATTTGCCGAATTCGCTTACAACAACAGCTATCAATCTAGCTTGGGTAAAGCCCCTTTTGAAGTTCTCTATGGACGACGGTGTCGAACACCCCTTAACTGGTCAGAGACCGGGGAAAGACAATTCTTTGGCCCGGATATGATTCAGGAAGCAGAAGAACAAGTTCGTATCGTTCGTGAAAAGTTGAAAACAGCCCAATCTCGTCAAAAGAGTCAATATGACCGAAAACATAAGGCTATGACTTTCGAGGTTGACGAGAAGGCTTATCTTCGGGTCACCCCTCTGAAGGGAACCCATCGTTTCGGTATCAAAGGCAAATTGGCTCCTCGTTACATTGGACCTTTTCGCATTCTCGCCAAACGAGGAGAAGTTGCCTACCAGTTGGAACTACCTCCGCACCTCTCCAGAGTCCACGATGTCTTCCACGTTTCTCAACTCAGGCGTTGCTTCTCGGATCCTATCCGTGGAGTGGACCACGAAACGCTTGATCTCCAAGATAATCTTACATATCGAGAGTACCCCATTCGTATCCTCGATCAGGCCGAACGTACCACCCGACGTCATAATATCAAGTTTCTCAAAGTACAATGGTCGCACCATTCTGAGGATGAAGCAACTTGGGAAAGGGAGGATCGTCTTCGACTCGAGTATCCCGCCTTCTTCCCGGAGGAACCCAAATCTCGGGACGAGATTCTTTTGAGTGGGGGTGAGTTGTCACACCCTAGCTAGTCATGCATCAGAGTGTGTGCATCATGTTTAAATTTCCATTAAACTTGAAATGGGGATTTGTGAAACCCTCAGAATCATTTTTGAAAATGACCCAAATAAAAATTTCTCCAAAAGGGTCCAAGAAAATGCTCATGTTGCTCTCTGAAAATATTGGACAGAGATAAAAATCAAACCAATATTTTTAAGAGCTCATAGGTATTTATTTTGGGCATTTGGAATTAATGCATAAATATTTGCATTGGAAATATATTAGTTATATATATTAATATATGTCCAAAAATTATGCCACCTGTTGGGGAGCTCTGGAATAATATATCTAGCTCCTGCAAAAATTGGCATAAGGTAATAAATGATTTAATATTTATTTAATCAAAACAAATGACAGAAATTAGAAAACAAAAATAAATAAAAGGAGAGCTTACCTGGGCTCCTCCCTGTGCAGCGCCAGCAGCTGGGCCGGCCAGCCAGCAGGCGCCCAGCCCGCCTCCTCCTCTGTCGTCTTCGTCCTCGACAGAGGGAGGGGAGTGTGCCGGCGCGCGCGCGCGCCACCGCGCCACGCCACCAGCTCGCCTGCCTGCCTGCCTCTCCCCTCCTCGTCTCGATGCCCCTGGAACGACGCCACGCCCCCCCCCCGTACTCTCTCACTCTCCCCCGGTTCTTCCTCTCCTCTCCCTCGCTCTCTCTCTCCCGTGTCCGAACGCCACCATCGCGCCGTTCGCCATAGCCGCGCCACCGGCCTCCCCTCGCCTCCCGACTCAGCCAGGAGCTCCGCCCCCTCGCCCTGACGCTCTCCGTCAAGCCACAGGACGCCGGACGCCCTGTGGCAGCCGCCGTCGCCATCGTCTTCCTCTCTCGACCGCCGCCGATGGTCGCCGTCGATTCGCCGCCGTTCGTGCTTCCCCGAGCTCGCTGACCCTCCCTGCATGATCCCGTGAGCCCCTGCTTCGTTTCCCCCTAACCCCATGTTCGATTTCGAGCTCTAGCCGCCCCTCTACCGGAGCCGAGACGCTCCGCCGCACGGCTCGTCGCCGGCGAAGCCCCGGTGACCATTTGGTCACGGGCGTGCACCCGTTGTGCTTGCCGCGACCCGTAGAGCCCCTCCAGCGCCTCAGCTCCCTCGCTTGCGAGCAGCAGCGCCGATCCCGACCGCACCCGAACTCCGGCCGCCGCTCACGAGCTCGCCGTCGTCGGTACCGGCCACCACAGGCACGGCCCACCACCACCGTTCGACGCGCGGGAGCAAGGGCTCTCCAACGAGCCCAAGCACGGCCTCGCCCGTGCCCTGTAGCGCGTTTCCGTATCGCGCCGCCGTCTCGGGCCTCGCCGGCGTCATGTCGCCGGTGGGTTTGACCTGTTGACCTGGGGTTTGACCCCCCAGAGTCACTGACGCGTGGGCCCCGTCGGCCAGGTGGTTAGATTAGCGCTAATCACTGTTAGTTAACCCCCCTGACACTGACCAGTGGGCCCCAGCGCCACTAATTCCTAATTAGGATTAAATTAACCCTGTTAAACCCCCCTGTCACTGACGTGTGGACCCCACACGTCAGGTTTGACCCCAGCCAGCCGCAGTTGACCGCTGACGTCATGCTGACGTCATGCTGGCGCAATATATATATTTCTGGATTTAATTAAATCAGGAAATTCCAGAATATTATTTAAACTTCAAAAATTCATAACTTTTATTCTGTAACTCCAAATCAGACAAATTATATATGAAAAATGATCAGAAAAATCCAATCTATCCATCTGTACTATTTTCATGCATGATCAAACAAGTTAAATTGATGTTTAAAGCAGAACAAGGAAAAGCACTTTAAAAGGCCATGTTTGAGTTTGAAATTTGAATCTTTGATTCAAATTGGTTCAAACCCTTCTGGTTTTAGTTGCATTAGCCCAACACACTCATATTGCCATGTTTCATGCATGCATCATATTGTTGCACATTGTTTGGTGATGGTTGTGTATCGGTGTCCTTTGCGACAGGTTCTGCCTCCGAGGAGTACCGTGATTACCCTAACGAAGAACCGTATCAGTGCATCGAACCATCAGGCAAGCAACCAACCATTTGATCATATCGATACAATCCCATGTTCTCGCTCCTGCTCTCTTTTACTGCATTAAGACAACGCGTTTCAAACTGCTGTGTGCTACGGTAGTTGAACCCATTTCCTCTGCATGACCTGTCATTGCCACAGTAACTAGATGAAACCCACTAGCATGTGTAGGAGTTGATTGAGCCATATGTATGTGTTGTTCCTACCTTGCTATGCCTGCTATGCTTAGAGTCGTGTCAGGTCTGGTTCATCTGGGTGATGGGCTAGAGTGAAATGATTATGTCGGTAATGAGAGTGGTGTGGTGAACACGATTTGGTAAAGGTATCGATGAGAGGCCATGTAGGAGTACATGGTGGGTTGTTTCATTGAAGCCGACCTTAAGCACTGAGATCTGTATGTGTGATTTAAGAATCAGCTACTACCATGCATTGGGCCCGAAACCAATGGACCCTCTCGGCTTCTTATTCACCCTAGTTCTCCGTCCAGGAGTTGCAAGTAGTTTCTGGTGTTTGTAGCCTACTGGAGGCCGTGGACAGCGCTGACCGTAGGGGTGGGCTGTGATGCGGTAGGTACGTGGCACGGGTGTACCGAATACCCGTTAGGTATCTCGGGAACCCTGTTCACATCGTTCGGGGCCGTATGGGAAACCTCGGCCGGACTCCCTGCGGATGGAACCTGGATAGGCGATAAACCTGGACTGGAGGCTTAGGTGATTAGGTAGGTCGTGGCCGACACCCACGTTGGGCTTCCGCTTGAAGGTTGCCGAGTACATGTCGTGTAAACGACGGTAAGTGGTGAGAGCGTGTATGAAGAAGTACACCCCTGCAGGGTTAACATGATCTATTCGAATAGCCGCGTCCGCGGTAAAGGACTACTTGGTTGCCTATACAGTTCATAGACAAGTAAATGGAAACTACTAAAAGCCTCAAGATAAGTGTGAGTGCCGAGGATGGCTCTTCCGTAGGAAGACGGAGGCGGATCCTCGGTAGTGTATTGAAGTGGTGAGTAGTGGACTCGTGTGCGCAAAACCATTTCAAGTTGAAGTATCGTAGGATAGTCTAGCCAAGAGTCAAAGCTGGCTTGCTGCAATAACTCCACCAACCCTTCTTGATAATATGCATGTATGTAGGATCTGATGTAAGTCTTGCTGAGTACCTTTGTACTCATGTTGCTATAATTTACATTTTTACAGAAGACGCTGCAACCCCTTCTGATGGGTTCTATGTAGACGTTGACATCAACGAGTAGGCTAAAGGCCCAGGTGGTGACCCTGAGCTTGTGAAGGACCATGTAGTATAGCTAGGCTTTCCAAGCCTCTTTTATTTTACTAGTTGTCTGTACTCAGACAAGTTACTTCCGCTGCTGGTTTGTATGACTGTATGACTTGAATGTTGGGTCGTGAGACCCGTACCTTTGTGTATGTTATGTATGGCTCCCTGAGCCTTAAATAAAGTACTTGTGTCGTAGAGTCATGTTGTGATGCTTCGTTGTATTTGCACATATCGAGCATATTGTGTGTATGATTGAAATGCTTGGTATGTGTGGGATCTGACTATCTAGTTGTTTATCTTTAGTAGCCTCTCTTACCGGGAAATGTCTCCTAGTGTTACCGCTGAGCCATGGTAGCTTGCTACTGCTCTGGAACACTTAGGCTGGCCGGCATGTGTCCTTCTTCGTTCCTGTGTCTGTCCCTTCGGGGAAATGTCACGCATTGAGTACCGGAGTCCTGTTAGCCCGCTACAGCCCGGTTTACCGGAGTCCTGCTAGCCCAGTGCTACAGCCCGGACCCACTTGCTGATGACCGACACGTTCGAAGCTGGGTCATGGATGCCTGTCCCTGTAAGTCTGTGCCACTTTGGGTTTACGACTAGTCATGTCAGCCCGGGCTCCTTATCATATGGATGCTAGCGACACTATCATATACGTGAGCCAAAAGGCGCAAACGGTCCCGGGCAAAGGTAAGGCGACACCCGTGGGGATACCGTGCGTGAGGCCGCAAAGTGATATGAGGTGTTACCGGCTAGATCGATGTGACATCGAGTCGGGGTCCTGACAGCGTTGGCATCAGAGCCGGACTGCCTGTAGGTTCTCCAAGCCAAACTGGTCGATGTTGAGTCTAGAAATTCTTTAGTTATATGTAGGGGAATTGTTTGTGGGTTGGAACGTAAGGCTCTTTTTACTCCTTTATCTTATGACATTCTGATCTGAGTCAGTCTATTCTTCCACCGGGGGTTAAGGAATTAGGATCTATTCTCTCTATCAGGATCACGTGTTACTAATCAGTAGTACCTTATAGGTTTGATGGATACAAGCCTAGTTCAGTTCTATCTACCACATTATGTTGCTAGGATGGTCTCAGAACTTTGATATGATGATGTTGAGTGTGTATGAAATCCTTTGTCAAATGTCTCAAAATCCTTCTTGAGCATTTACAGCTGTTATGCTGCCGAAATTTTGCTAGAAATTCTAATGCCTTTGCATTATGATTGTGCTTTCAGATGGCCACTCGCGACCTCAATCAAGTGGTTCGCCTGACTCGATGCCTAGATGTACCCGGCCATACTGCCATGTTGGTCAGGGTAATGACTGAGGCTGGATACCGCTGGTATCCTGAGTACACGGTCGAAGAGCAATTCCGAGACTTTAATCAAAGCCAGTATCTCTGCACTGTCAGGATATTTCCATCTTATCCTGGATCCACCGAGCCCCTTCACTGCTCCTATGGACTCGGGGTTACTATTGAGATGGCTGTGCAGGACGCCGCCTACTCTATGATGACCATCATGCGAGTCAGATCTGGTCTATTTCGGGACTCTGATTTCCGGTATATGCCAGGATCACTTCCGGGAGCACAAGGGTATCTCCAGGCTATCTATGCTGACCCCACCCAGGAGGATTCACGGACTCGCACCACTGCTGAGATGCTCGAGGATAAGGACCGTGAAAATCGGGCCTTGAGGTTAGAGCTCTTCAATACCCGTGCTGACCACTGGGCCACTTTGACTCGGTTCGCACCGGCGGTGCAAGCTGGATATTCGGATATGCGCGATCTCTATCCTGTGAGATCTGCTCTGCCAGACGTGATGGGTTGGCGTGATGTAGGAGGCATCACCCCACCTCGCGGTCCCCGCAGGCCACCGTCTGTTGGTCCAAGACCTCATCCTAGCCCCTATGGTCCACAAGCTCCGCGAGATCGTCTGTTTCCGGATGATCATGTTGAGCTTCCAGGCTATGGAGGTGACTTCTACGAGGACTACTACGGATCGGTCTGAGTTAGTGGTAGTATCACTAGTTCGCACTAGCTGTGTCGTCTATCGTCCCGCGTGACTCGTGGGATATGACCTAGTTTGTACTCTTTCCGGAGGTGTAGAAAAATAATGTATAGGAGCTTGGGATGCCTCCGATGAGATGTAATCCTCTTTTCACCGTAATAGTACTTTGTTTGGTCTTGTACTAAACCCTGTATGGTGTGTATGACGATGGAATAAAGAAGCAGTTTCTGTATCTACCATGTCATACGGATGATCATCTTGCATTTCGAGTTATTCCTTACATTTTATATCCTATGTCGGAATTTTATCATCCTGACTAAATCATTGTCTTGTTTACCTAGGATGGTCAACACGCGCACTAACCCTGCTCCTCAAGAGCAGGCCGAAGGCAGTGAAGTCAGGGATGCAAATCTGCCTCATCCTCCTTCCCTAGCCGAGGTTATGATGGAAGCTGAGAGAAACAAGCGGGAGACCAACCGTTTGTTGGAGCGTATTGAACAGAACACAGCACACCATCAGAGGACTAACGTGGTGTCACTCAGTGATTTTATCAAATTACATCCACCCACGTTCCACCACTCCGTCGAGCCTCTCGACGCTGATGACTGGCTTCGCAGTATCTCTCACAAACTGCGTTCCGCGCTGGTAGCGGAGGCTGACAAGGTCACCTTTGCTGCATATCATCTTGAAGGCCCCGCCAGTCTATGGTGGGAGAATTATGGAGCTATGCGCCCAGCGGGCCATGTCACTACTTGGGCTGAATTCAGCGAGGCTTTCCGTGAACATCACATTCCGGAGGGTCTCATGGACCGTAAACGTGAGGAATTTTGCAGTTTCACTCAAGGCCGACTTTCTGTGGATGCTTACAGCAGGGAGTTTGGTAACCTCGCACGATATGCAACTGAGGAAGTTTCTACTGATGCCAAGAAGCAAGCAAGGTTCCGTAAGGGACTTAGTCCTGAGCTTCGCCGCGACCTCCGTCTGCATGAGTGCACATCTTTTCAGAAACTTGTCAACAAAGCCATCAGTGCTGAAACTGGTCAGACTGACTATGACGCAACACGCAAGCATGGCCGTGACATGGGTTCCTCATCCGGTGCTGGTCCTCAGAAGCGCCGCGTGTGGGTGCCCAACACCGCCCTGCCACCCAGGTTCACACCGAGGCCATCTTTCCAGGCGCCTCGCCCTGTTCAACAGTCTGCACCGGCCAAGCCCTATGGGGGTCCAACCAACAATGCTCCTCCACGTACCAGTTCCGTGACTTGTTTCAAGTGTGGGGAATCTGGCCACTATATGCGTGAGTGTCCCCAGACCAACCCCAACCAATCTGCTAAAGCTGTTGGCCGTGGCAAGCCGACAGGGAAAGTGTTCCACGCCAAGCCGGCCACCGCCTCACGTGGCCATGTCAACTGTATCTCTGCCGAAGAAGCTCAAGAGGATCCCAACGTCGTTCTCGGTACGCTTCTTGTTAATTGCCACCCGGCATCTGTTCTTTTCGATACAGGAGCCTCTCATTCATTTATATCCGAAAATTATGCTCGTTTGCATAACGTCGCATTCTGTGACATGCCATCCACTATGGAAATTCTAACTCCTGGTTCTAGATGGCAGACCTCTAGGGTAAGTTATGGAAATGAAATCCAAGTCGACAGACTTGTTTTCCTCGCATCTTTGATAGCCCTTAAATCTTCAGATATTAATATCATTCTGGGTATGGACTGGATGTCAGCTCATCATGCCAAATTGATTGCTTCTCTAGGACTGTTCAACTCACCCATCCTTCGGGCAAGATAGTCAATGTCTTGACCCGAATAGCCAAGCGACAATTATATTCTCTTAACGCCAGCCCTTTGCCAGACCTTGAGGACGTTCCGGTAGTCCGTGACTTCCCGGATGTCTTCCCAGAGGAATTGCCAGGTGTTCCACCTGACAGGGATGTTGAGTTCGTAATAGACCTCATTCCAGGAACCGTTCCGATTGCTAGAAGACCTTATAAGATGGCACCACTAGAACTAGCCGAGCTTAAGAAACAACTCGATGAGTCCTTGAAAAAGGGTTTCATCCGACCTAGCTCATCTCCGTGGGCTTGCCCCGTCCTATTCGTCAAGAAGAAGGATGGTACGGACCGGATGGTTGTAGATTACCGACCTGTCAATTTGGTCACAATCAAGAACAAATATCCGCTTCCCAGGATCAACGACCTGTATGATCAGCTCGCTGGATCCTCAGTCTTCTCCAAGATGGATTTGAGGTTGGGCTACCATCAAATCAAAATCAGAAACGGGGACATTCCTAAAACGGCCTTTGTTACTCGTTATGGCCAATACGAGTACACCGTCATGTCCTTCGGTTTAACCAACGCTCCAGCCACCTTTTCTCGGTTAATGAACTCAATCTTCATGGAGTATTTGGATAAATTCGTCGTGGTTTACCTCGATGATATACTCATCTACTCCAAGAACGAGGAGGAACATGCCGAACATCTAAGGCTAGTGTTGAAGAAACTTCGAGAGCATCGCCTTTATGCCAAATTTTCTAAATGTGAATTCTGGTTGTCAGAAGTGACCTATCTGGGTCATGTAATATCTGGTAAAGGTATTGCTGTTAACCCTGAGCGAGTTCAAGCCGTCCTTAATTGGACTCCACCTGAATCGGTCAAGCAAGTTCGGAGTTTTCTGGGCTTAGCGAGCTATTGTCGTCGCTTTGTCGAGAACTTCTCCAAGGTTGCTAAACCTCTAACCGAACTCCTCAAGAAAGATAAGAAGTTCGAATGGACTCCACAATGTGAGCACAGCTTTCAGGAACTGAAAAGACGCCTGACCTCTGCTCCCGTACTGGTACCGCCAGACTTCTCCAAGGACTTTGTTATCTACTGCGACGCCTCGCGACAAGGACTAGGTTGCATTCTCATGCAAGATCGACACGTAATTGCCTACGCTTCACGGCAATTGCACCCACATGAGGAGAATTATCCTACTCATGATCTAGAGCTTGCAGCCGTAGTCTATGCACTTAAGACCTGGCGACATTACCTCCTCGGTAACCGTTGCGAAATATTCACTGATCACCAAAGTCTGAAGTACATTTTCACCCAACCGGATCTGAATCTCAGGCAAAGACGTTGGGTTGAGTTGATCACAGACTTCGACTTAGGAATAACCTACACCCCAGGGAAAGCCAACGTCATGGCTGATGCGCTAAGTCGTAAATCTTATTGTAACAACCTGATGTTACAACAAAGTCAACCGCTTCTCCATGAGGAATTTCGGAAGCTTAACCTTCACATTGTTCCTCAAGGTTTTCTTTCCACCTTGGTGGCAAAACCTACCCTTACGGATCAGATTATCAAAGCACAGAAGGTAGATCCGGGAATTTCCCGCATCAAGAGAAACATCCAGAAAGGAATTGCGAATTGCTTCTCCATTAATGATCAAGGGGTCGTATACTTCGGGAATCGACTAGTGGTTCCCAAAGTGCGAAACCTGAGGCGATTGATCCTTAAGGAAGCTCATGAATCTCCTCTCACCATTCATCCCGGTAGTACTAAGATGTATCAGGACCTACGCCAGAGGTTCTGGTGGACTAGGATGAAGAGAGAAATTGCTCAGTATATTGCTAATTGCGACGTCTGTCGTCGTGTAAAAGCAGAGCATCAACGGCCTGCTGGCACCCTTCAACCCTTAGCTATTCCTGAATGGAAATGGGATAAAATTGGTATGGATTTCATTACCGGTTTTCCCAGGACCAAGAGAGGGAATAATGCTATTTTCGTCGTTGTCGATCGTCTTTCCAAAGTAGCCCATTTCTTACCTGTTCGTGAGAGTATAACCGCTAGTCAGCTGGCAGACTTATACATCTCCCGAATAGTGTCTCTCCATGGTGTTCCTTTGGAAATTAACTCGGATCGAGGAAGTCTTTTCACCTCTCGATTTTGGGAAAGTTTCCAAAATGCTATGGGAACCCGTCTCTCCTTTAGCACCGCTTTCCACCCTCAGTCGAGTGGTCAAGTGGAACGCGTCAACCAGATTCTAGAAGACATGCTTCGAGCCTCTGTTATCTCATTCGGAATGGACTGGGAGAAGTGCCTTCCATTTGCCGAATTCGCTTACAACAACAGCTATCAATCTAGCTTGGGTAAAGCCCCTTTTGAAGTTCTCTATGGACGACGGTGTCGAACACCCCTTAACTGGTCAGAGACCGGGGAAAGACAATTCTTTGGCCCGGATATGATTCAGGAAGCAGAAGAACAAGTTCGTATCGTTCGTGAAAAGTTGAAAACAGCCCAATCTCGTCAAAAGAGTCAATATGACCGAAAACATAAGGCTATGACTTTCGAGGTTGACGAGAAGGCTTATCTTCGGGTCACCCCTCTGAAGGGAACCCATCGTTTCGGTATCAAAGGCAAATTGGCTCCTCGTTACATTGGACCTTTTCGCATTCTCGCCAAACGAGGAGAAGTTGCCTACCAGTTGGAACTACCTCCGCACCTCTCCAGAGTCCACGATGTCTTCCACGTTTCTCAACTCAGGCGTTGCTTCTCGGATCCTATCCGTGGAGTGGACCACGAAACGCTTGATCTCCAAGATAATCTTACATATCGAGAGTACCCCATTCGTATCCTCGATCAGGCCGAACGTACCACCCGACGTCATAATATCAAGTTTCTCAAAGTACAATGGTCGCACCATTCTGAGGATGAAGCAACTTGGGAAAGGGAGGATCGTCTTCGACTCGAGTATCCCGCCTTCTTCCCGGAGGAACCCAAATCTCGGGACGAGATTCTTTTGAGTGGGGGTGAGTTGTCACACCCTAGCTAGTCATGCATTAGAGTGTTGCATCATGTTTAAATTTCATTAAACTTGAAATGGGGATTTGTGAAACCCTCAGAATCATTTTTGAAAATGACCCAAATAAAAATTTCTCCAAAAGGGTCCAAGAAAATGCTCATGTTGCTCTCTGAAAATATTGGACAGAGATAAAAATCAAACCAATATTTTTAAGAGCTCATAGGTATTTATTTTGGGCATTTGGAATTAATGCATAAATATTTGCATTGGAAATATATTAGTTATATATATTAATATATGTCCAAAAATTATGCCACCTGTTGGGGAGCTCTGGAATAATATATCTAGCTCCTGCAAAAATTGGCATAAGGTAATAAAATGATTTAATATTTTATTTAAATCAAAACAAATGTCAGAAATTAGAAAACAGAAATAAATAAAAGGGAGAAGCTTACCTGGGCTCCTCCCTGTGCAGCCCAGCCAGCTGGCCGGCCCAGCCAGCAGGCGGCCCAGCCCGCCTCCCTCCTCTGTCGTCTTCGTCCTCGACAGAGGGAGGGGAGTGTGCCCGGCGCGCGCGCGCGCCACCGCGCCACGCCACCAGCTCGCCTGCCTGCCTGCCCCTCCCCTCCTCGTCTGGATGCCCTGGAACGACGCCACGCCCTCCCCTGCTCTCTCTCACTCTCCCCCGGTTCTTCCTCTCCTCTCCCTCGCTCTCTCTCTCCCGTGTCCGAACGCACCATCGCCGCCGTTCGCCATAGCAGCCGTCACCGGCCACCCCTCGCCCCTCCGCTGAGCTCAGGAGCTCCGCCGCGACCCCCTCTTCCTCCCCACCAAGCCAAGCCCCTCGGGAAGCTCTGCATCGCCTCCACGCCATCGTCTTCGTCCTCGACCGCCGCCGATGGTCGCCGTCGATTCGCCGCCGTTCGTGTCCCCGAGCTCGCTGACCTCCCTGCATGACCCGTGAGCCCCTGCTTCGTTTCCCCCTCCCCCATGTTCGATTTCGAGCTCTAGCCGCCCCTCTACCGGAGCCGAGACGCTCCGCCGCACGGCTCGTCGCCGCGAAGCCCCGGTGACCATTTGGTCACGGGCGTGCACCCGTTGTGCTTGCCGCGACCCGTAGAGCCCCTCCAGCGCCTCAGCTCCCTCGCTTGCGAGCAGCAGCGCCGATCCCGACCGCACCCGAACTCCGGCCGCCGCTCACGAGCTCGCCGTCGTCGGTACCGGCCACCACAGGCACGGCCACCACCACCGTTCGACGCGCGGGAGCAAGGGCTCTCCAACGAGCCCAAGCACGGCCTCGCCCGTGCCCTGTAGCGCGTTTCCGTATCGCGCCGCCGTCTCGGGCCTCGCCGGCGTCATGTCGCCGGTGGGTTTGACCTGTTTGACCTGGGGTTTGACCCCCCAGGGTCACTGACGCGTGGGCCCCGTCGGCCAGGTGGTTAGATTAGTGCTAATCACTGTTAGTTAACCCCCCTGACACTGACCAGTGGGCCCCAGCGCCACTAATTCCTAATTAGGATTAAATTAACCCTGTTAAACCCCCCTGTCACTGACGTGTGGACCCCACACGTCAGGTTTGACCCCAGCCAGCCGCAGTTGACCACTGACGTCATGCTGACGTCATGCTGGCGCAATATATATATTTCTGGATTTAATTTAAATCAGGAAATTCCAGAATATTATTTAAACTTCAAAAATTCATAACTTTTATTCTGTAACTCCAAATCAGACAAATTATATATGAAAAATGATCAGAAAAATCCAATCTATCCATCTGTACTATTTTCATGCATGATCAAACAAGTTAAATTGATGTTTAAAGCAGAACAAGGAAAAGCACTTTAAAAGGCCATGTTTGAGTTTGAAATTTGAATCTTTGATTCAAATTGGTTCAAACCCTTCTGGTTTTAGTTGCATTAGCCCAACACACTCATATTGCCATGTTTCATGCATGCATCATATTGTTGCACATTGTTTGGTGATGGTTGTGTATCGGTGTCCTTTGCGACAGGTTCTGCCTCCGAGGAGTACCGTGATTACCCTAACGAAGAACCGTATCAGTGCATCGAACCATCAGGCAAGCAACCAACCATTTGATCATATCGATACAATCCCATGTTCTCGCTCCTGCTCTCTTTTACTGCATTAAGACAACGCGTTTCAAACTGCTGTGTGCTACGGTAGTTGAACCCATTTCCTCTGCATGACCTGTCATTGCCACAGTAACTAGATGAAACCCACTAGCATGTGTAGGAGTTGATTGAGCCATATGTATGTGTTGTTCCTACCTTGCTATGCCTGCTATGCTTAGAGTCGTGTCAGGTCTGGTTCATCTGGGTGATGGGCTAGAGTGAAATGATTATGTCGGTAATGAGAGTGGTGTGGTGAACACGATTTGGTAAAGGTATCGATGAGAGGCCATGTAGGAGTACATGGTGGGTTGTTTCATTGAAGCCGACCTTAAGCACTGAGATCTGTATGTGTGATTTAAGAATCAGCTACTACCATGCATTGGGCCCGAAACCAATGGACCCTCTCGGCTTCTTATTCACCCTAGTTCTCCGTCCAGGAGTTGCAAGTAGTTTCTGGTGTTTGTAGCCTACTGGAGGCCGTGGACAGCGCTGACCGTAGGGGTGGGCTGTGATGCGGTAGGTACGTGGCCGGGTGTACCGAATACCCGTTAGGTATCTCGGGAACCCTGTTCACATCGTTCGGGGCCGTATGGGAAACCTCGGCCGGACTCCCTGCGGATGGAACCTGGATAGGCGATAAACCTGGACTGGAGGCTTAGGTGATTAGGTAGGTCGTGGCCGACACCCACGTTGGGCTTCCGCTTGAAGGTTGCCGAGTACATGTCGTGTAAACGACGGTAAGTGGTGAGAGCGTGTATGAAGAAGTACACCCCTGCAGGGTTAACATGATCTATTCGAATAGCCGCGTCCGCGGTAAAGGACTACTTGGTTGCCTATACAGTTCATAGACAAGTAAATGGAAACTACTAAAAGCCTCAAGATAAGTGTGAGTGCCGAGGATGGCTCTTCCGTAGGAAGACGGAGGCGGATCCTCGGTAGTGTATTGAAGTGGTGAGTAGTGGACTCGTGTGCGCAAAACCATTTCAAGTTGAAGTATCGTAGGATAGTCTAGCCAAGAGTCAAAGCTGGCTTGCTGCAATAACTCCACCAACCCTTCTTGATAATATGCATGTATGTAGGATCTGATGTAAGTCTTGCTGAGTACCTTTGTACTCATGTTGCTATAATTTACATTTTTACAGAAGACGCTGCAACCCCTTCTGATGGGTTCTATGTAGACGTTGACATCAACGAGTAGGCTAAAGGCCCAGGTGGTGACCCTGAGCTTGTGAAGGACCACGTAGTATAGCTAGGCTTTCCAAGCCTCTTTTATTTTACTAGTTGTCTGTACTCAGACAAGTTACTTCCGCTGCTGGTTTGTATGACTGTATGACTTGAATGTTGGGTCGTGAGACCCGTACCTTTGTGTATGTTATGTATGGCTCCCTGAGCCTTAAATAAAGTACTTGTGTCGTAGAGTCATGTTGTGATGCTTCGTTGTATTTGCACATATCGAGCATATTGTGTGTATGATTGAAATGCTTGGTATGTGTGGGATCTGACTATCTAGTTGTTTATCTTTAGTAGCCTCTCTTACCGGGAAATGTCTCCTAGTGTTACCGCTGAGCCATGGTAGCTTGCTACTGCTCTGGAACACTTAGGCTGGCCGGCATGTGTCCTTCTTCGTTCCTGTGTCTGTCCCTTCGGGGAAATGTCACGCATTGAGTACCGGAGTCCTGTTAGCCCGCTACAGCCCGGTTTACCGGAGTCCTGCTAGCCCAGTGCTACAGCCCGGACCCACTTGCTGATGACCGACACGTTCGAAGCTGGGTCATGGATGCCTGTCCCTGTAAGTCTGTGCCACTTTGGGTTTACGACTAGTCATGTCAGCCCGGGCTCCTTATCATATTGATGCTAGTGACACTATCATATACGTGAGCCAAAAGGCGCAAACGGTCCCGGGCAAAGGTAAAGCGACACCCGTGGGAATACCGTGCGTGAGGCCGCAAAGTGATATGAGGTGTTACCGGCTAGATCAATGTGACATCGAGTCGGGGTCCTGACATCGAGCCTCCGCAGATCAACAATGAATGCATCCCTCTCTCTGCTCTGGGTTCCATACTCATGTGTTGTATCCTCTATTGTATTCATTTTCTCTTCTTCTATCAATGAAAATATATGCAAGCTTTGCGTATTCGCGAAAAAAAGATCAACAATGAATGCATCGAGAAGGCATTAATCCAACTTACAGGAGGAATTATGGAAGTTGGATATCTTCTAAAATGTATCCTTGTGGTTCTTGTTTTCTTTGGTCTTGCTTTTCTAGTCAAAATTTTTGTGATGTATTTCCATGTACCAAAAAATCAATGATGAAAAAAAGATATGTGTGTGCAAAGAAAAATGTACGGGGCCGGGATGCATCCACATGTTTGGCGCACGGCCACCGCATCTGAGAAATGGACCGGACACGACCCCATTACCCTACCCAAACGGACAAAATCCAGGCAAAACAGAGGTCCGTTTGGGGTCGTGCGTTGGAGTTGGCCTTACAAGTGGGACCGCGGTTGAGGAAACTGACTATCGGCAAACCCCCACCTCGCCCGTCGCGTGATGGCTGAGTTAGAGAAACGACGAGGTTGAAGAGATTGATGTAGCATGGACTCCAAGAAATATGGTGTCAGATGGAAGTCGTGCTGGTGGCGTGTGTCGTACTCCTCGACGTGAATGCTTGTTCTGGACCATGCCACCCTACTACTCCTACTACTTATAGTAGTAGTATCGAGGATTCGAGGTGCTGGTTATGTACAGCGAACACATTAACATATGGCCCACCTCACACTGTGGCAAAATTTCCTGGAGTCTGTGCTAGGTTAAAAAGTGTTCTTTGTGAGGGTGGGTGGCTGGTCTCAAGTTTAAAACATGTTGTATTACGCATATATAGATAGAGATAGTGCAGCAGTTCTGAAAGTTTGAACCGAAACATCAGAATGCAATTTCTACTAGACTCATCCGAGGACCTAGGATGATGGGATTCACAGCTACAGTAAAAACACCCGCCCGACGCGTGAAGCATGTGAAGCTAGTACAAATAGTGTACTACTATTGTTGATTGGCCTCATCCGATAACCTGTTGCAATGCACATACATTTATGTATTTGAAAAATATTTTTTTGCCTCGTCGCAACACTCACTCAGAGAAGCGACTCGAAAGCCATTCATAAATTTAGTATGTTTATCAAAGGCATATCATTTTATTACATACAACAGGTCATCAACCAACAACGACAATGAGAATACATTATAAATACTAAAGTTTTCATCACACAACAAATAAAAAGCAATGAAATGAACTTCAAGTCAACCAATCCTCGATGTTGGAAACGCTTGCTATGAACCACAAGTGATTCTCTGGGAAGGGCCATCTATTGTCAATCTCGGGACCAACACAGGACTGATCATCCAGGCTTAAGCAGCCTACTATATCAGTACCAGGGAAGGGAACCACCAAAATGTCTGAGGTAGATACAGTTACTTCTCATAAATGGTACTAGTAACGTTGTGTCAACAGCAGTTGGATCGCCTTTCACCATGATTGGATAGTTTTGTCCAAGGAAGAGCGAGTTTTAATCAATACTGTACCAGGGAGAAGGTGTTGGCGCTAGCACACTAGTATCCATCCCAAATACCATGCAACGGGTGTTGGAATAGGTCCGGAGAGTGCGACCATGGGAGAAAACACCTGCTTACAGACAAGAAGGGGTGATCCATCGGAATAAGTTGCTTGGCGCCACTGAGTATATGGGCCCTGCTCGTCCTCATACTCGTGATCATCACCATCGTCATCTCCCCCTTGGTTATAAGAAATTTCAAGTATAGGTGGTGGAATGTTCACATGACCTTGGAAACACAAGAAGAAGGTTAATTAGTAAAGGGAAACTTGCTAACCCACATGCATGTGGATGAAACAATTATAATTACGGTGGAAGACAAACATTTCGAAACTATGAGGATCCCATGCAAAAATAGTGCCATGAGTGGTGGAAGCAAACGCAAGACCCTCATATTGAATTGCATCACAGTACACATCCGTGTATAGAAACTGATTTTTGAGCAATATCCATCGAGTCGAACCACAAAGGACGGTA
The DNA here is from genome assembly GCF_018294505.1 of Triticum aestivum. NCBI lineage: Eukaryota > Viridiplantae > Streptophyta > Magnoliopsida > Poales > Poaceae > Triticum > Triticum aestivum. The sequence goes on from NC_057801.1 coordinate 609,334,330, forward strand.
ACAAGCATGTCAAAGATAGCAATAACTTCATAGTTCTTGTAATTCCAAGAGCGGTTGGGAACTCGACAAATTGCTATCTTCCGTAGAAGACAGACACCATGATCGTATTTGAACATGCATAGAATACCGGTGTGCTCAACCTCTAGGCAGTCTGCTGAAATTTTTGGAAGTGGAACCCGGTGACGAGTGTACACATTCATAAGTTCCCACTCGTAGTTGTACCCAATATAAACAACCCAATCTCCATTTGCGCCTGCCCAAGCCTTGCCCTCAAGCGATGGCATACTAACATCATACGTATCATTATCAAGCGGCATCAACTTGCACAAGGCGAGGCCTCCGTCGTCCCCGCGCCAGTCAGCAGGGTCACGACGAAGAAGATAGGGGAGATCAAATCGCTCCTGGACCCTTGGGTTCCTTGTAATGATGTTATTAGTTGAGTCGAGAATGGTCTTGAACGAACCTGCCTGGTTAGCCGAGGTGATGATGTCGCACCGATCAATGAGTTCCTCCACCACATCATCTTTCAGATCGGGGCAAGAATAACGGGGTCATTTCCGGCATGTTCCCTCCATGGAGAAGACGATCGAACAATGGCATAAGGAAAGGTGAAGGCAGATGGAGGAGGGAGGAAGAGCGTGTGACAACAGTTCCAAATCAAGAGGGAAAGGCGAAGAGTCGGTGGACGGTTGCCAGCTTGCCACGGTACACGAAGAGGCGCCCGGCCTACACGTCCGTTCGGAAATACTAGTAGAAAGGGACTCGCCGTCGTCTCACTGACATGTTGGAACGAGACCACATGTCAATGAAATATGGTGTGTAATTTATCGTGCAAAATGCGATCTGGCCGTGTTGGCCCGAGGTGCCGCATTAGTTATCGACCTTTATTTTTTTAACATACAATATGAATGGATAGCTCCTGTGGTCATCACACGTGAGCGGATATATAGGTGGGCTAGGTGGGCAGGCGGTTGAGCAGGCGGCAACAATCTGAGTGCTAAAAGAGTTGATCCAATGCTTGGTTTTGTTTGGATTTTCCAACTATCACCATTGGATAGCGTGAATCAATGGCTTACTTTCAAAGTTATTCTCATATTATAGAATTTTCGATTCAGTTGTTGTGCTGCTACCGTCCTATATTCACATGTGGTTGTTTCTAGAGTAAAAAAAGGAGGTACTAGTACTTATTGTGGGAAAGGTGAAGTGATGATTGATTCGCCCGAGCAACTTATTACTGTGGGAATAGGGAGTACCAGTGGATTCAAGGAATAGAGAAATGATGGTTGCTTCGTCCGAGCAACTTACTGTAGCGAAGGTGGGGCTCTGTGATTTGATTTCTCACTAGTCAGTACTACTGTGGCGCAACGACCGGGGTGAATCTTTCCCTGCAGTTGTGTTGTGCACTCAATATTTCTGCATGGCAGGTGGAGCCGGATGAAGGATGTCCAACATGTCGGCGAAATGAAGTTGAATTGTTTTTGGCATTGCTATCAATCCTTCAGGATTTGTTTATATGTACGCATAATTTTAATGAAATTGTACTGTGATGCTATGAAGGTTCCAACTTTGGTTCCCGCAGGAAAAAAAAGGTTTCAACTTAGGATTCATGTGTCTTGCCTCAAGATTATCTCGTTACAACATTCCATCAAATACAAATGAAACTACCATGGCTGCTAATGCATCTCAATGGTTCACAGATCAGCGCCAATATTCACACCACAACTGAATACAAAGTTGTGAGAAGGTGTACAAATAAAGAAAAATATATAATTGATCGATGATGTTCGTAGGCATGGCTCCATTTCCTTGGCACAGTGTTCATTGCTTGGTAGCTAGTTTCACCCAGCTCTGTAGCCAAAAAAGAGGTGTATGGAGGACACCGCAATCCGATCATTTTGTGCAGCTCCACTAAAATCGAGCAGACCATCCCTGTTTGCAAAGATATCTAGTCAGTGTGATTACAATAATAGTGGAACTAGATGATGAAACATAACACACACAAATAGAACCCAATTGCCTCTACGATCTCTCTTTAGGACTAACTACTTGTTGGAGAAGATTAGGCACGGAGTTGGATGAGGAGGATAGCAAAACCAATCTCCCTTTCTGTAGTCCCACGGAAATATAAAAAAGTTTCCCGTGTGACATTTTGGCGGAACTGCACAAAACACTCTTAAGAAAAAAGTGATTTGTGCAGTTCACCAAAAGGTCGCAACAACAACGAGGTGAAAATGGATAGCCCTGTTTGAAAAAGGAGGTAGAAAGGAAACAATTACTGCCCAATAACACGAGTTGAAGACACATACGCCGACAAAAAAGAAGCATATTCCATGTAATAAGGGAAAGATAGCACATGGTGGTTTATCAAAAATGGTTTGAGGACGAGATTGCAAGATGGAAAGTACGCCAGCCGAGATACGATTTAAGCAAACAACTAAAGAAGATCCACATGCAGCAACATGGGAAGATGGGCAGTGGAGCAAGGCCGAAGGAAGCTGTACCTAAGAGTCATCATGATGTTACTAGGAGGGCACCGGCGGCCGGGATCTGTCCATACTGCGGCAGCAAGCAAGTGGCGAAGGCCCTACCGCCCCGGAGCTTGGTCAGAGAGAACGACAGGTACCACAGATCGGGAAGTGATGCCTCAAGACCATCGAATGAAGAGACGATGCACATCCTCCCTTTCCGCCGGCGGACGGGATGCGGCCGGATCACTGACCAACGCTGAGAGAGAGGCCACCGCTGCCTTGTGTGAGATGGTGTGACGAGAGACAAACCCATTTTTCCGTTTCCCCCACGGCAATCGTTTTATATTCTATATGTGCCATTGAGGAATATATAACTTTATTTAATACTAACGCGTCAAGTCGAACTTTGTTCCATCTAGGCATGGTACCGGGCCCTCCTTCGAGTAAACAACCGCTACACGCATCCAATTATCATGTGGGCTGCCTTTTCGTACAGAAACAAACTCCACCGTGTACCCGCGCGGGTGTGGTCGAGAACAAGATGTGAGTACGTGCGTCCTGCGTGCACCTCTTCTTTAGGTGCAGGTACGTACGTGGTGGGTGTGAGACAGATGGTTTGTGCGAAACAGAGGCAATGTGTTGACGATATCTCAAACAGAAAAACGTAACATATGCAATGTGCGTGAAACGGAGTCATGGACGTGAGATATCGATAGAATTGAAAATAGGGATGAAGTGTGTGACTGCGCGATCGATAAAGAGTGCCATCGAATTTGTGTTTGTCCACGTCAAAGATATAGGGCGACTGGCCTACTGGAATTTGAGAGGGCAGAGGTGCAGTTTTTCTCCGTGGCATGGATACCTACCTACAATATTCGACTATCAGTGTGTAGGGGGGAGGGGGAGGGGCAGAGACCGACCGACTAGTATATGTGTGGGGAAGGAGAGAGACCTAGCTATGTATTAAGGGAGATCGATCGACATCCATGGATATGAGTAGCAGAGGAATAAGGTTGGGAGAAAGACAAAGGTAGAGCGTCGGAGGGTTGGTGGTGGAGTGGCGTATCACAAATGGTGGGAGAGGCCTGTTAGACAAACGGAGGGTACAAGTGCAATATCAATAAGAGAGGGCGGGGGATATCTGTTTGTCTATGCATGCGTGTGTGAGAGACGGATCGGGAGGTATGCAAGGATGATGAGGGGAGACGATATGGTTGTGGTAAGCATACATAAGTACATAGGAAGATCAACCGTTGTGTGTCCGAGAAAGGGAGAGACATCACTAGCGAGGTAAGTGTATCGGTGCGTGGGGAAAACGAATTATAGTCGAACTGGTTCTATGTAGGGAGATCAGTACGTATACACGCCTGCATGTGTTAGAAGCAAATAAGGTCCGGAGAGACAGACCGGGGGAGAAGGATGTGGCTAAGAGGTGGTGCGAGAGGCCTATGATGTCGAGGGCGAGGAGTGTGCGAGTATGAGATCAATGAAAGAGGGGCAGGAGTGTGCACCTGCGTGGAACCGTATTGGACATAGGGGGGCATGGACGGTGAGAAGAGAAGAGGGGGAGTATATATGCGCTTGTGGTAGGCACGCTTGGCTAGAGAGGTATATCGACCGATGTGTGCCAGAAAGAAGGAGCTTGGGGCCTACACACACCGCGGGTGGACGACCTAAAGAGAAATAACGAATGTGCACGATGGAGGGGACGCTAAGGGTGGGTGAGAGGGGGCGGGCGTGTGCATGCACGATAGAAAGTTAGTGCTAGCTAGCTACAAATAGAAGAGGACCGTGAAGGTGTAAAAGACGAACAAATATCATAATTCATTATAGGAAAGTGGATACGGATACTTGAAGAAGATATCATAATGTAGAACATTGATTATAATTTGGGCTCATGTGTGGCTTTTGTAGCTCAGGTCTAAATACTTGTCATAATTTAGGGGGCGGGGCACTATACTTTGTGTGATAAACACGGTGTATGTATGGAACATGGTTTAGATTATGAATATATAGTTAATACATTAAATGTACTATTATTTGGAATCAACATCAAGTGTATTCAAAAAATAGAATTCGAGTTCATGTAGTACACATAGTTCATATCTATCTCTATAGTAATCATGTGGTGTGTTATTAAGGTAATACACGAATGATGGTTGAAGTTGGCAACAATCATGATTGTAGATTCTTATTTAAATAGAGAAATGAATTCAAATTCAGTTCGGATTGCAGTTATAGTATAGACATTTGGAATGCACTAAAATGTTGGTATGAGTAGGTTACATGCATTATACAACGAGCGAAAAAAATTAATTGGACATAACATGGATTGATACTCCCTCCTTCCATCTATATAGGGCGTAATGCGTTATTTAAGACCGCCTTTGACTATTGACAAGATTAATAGTACATGACATGCACAATGTGAAAATTATATCATTGAAAGCTCCTTCCACACACGAATTTAACGGTGTGCTTTGTGTAAGTTGCATGTCATATAGTATTGCTCTAATATTTAGATGGAAGGAGGGAGTAGCTTTGAATAGCATTTGTATAGTAAAACAAGGCAAGACTCTCTCTTTGTGTGGTGTGAATAATTTTATTTTTTTTGTTTTCTTTTTGATTGAGGGAAGTGCAGATTGATTTGGTACGTACAAGTACAATATTACATGTTAGGCTTGTCCCTAAAATTCAACCCGCGCCTTGTTATATCCCGAAAATTCAGACATCGTGCTCCCAAAATTGGCGCCTTCACTCAGGTCAAAAAAATTGGCGCCTTCACAACCCGCGCCTTGCTATCCCGAAATTACAACGCGCGCAAAAACTCCCTCCAGCTTCCAAATCCCGACACGTGAAATCCCCCTTCTAAACCTGAGCCGGAAGGGCCGCTAGTTCAAATCGGTGGGGGTACTTTTGTAACACACCCTACATTTTTGACAAGCGTGTCCCTAAGTCATGGTTCACCCCCTTCCATCGCCTCCTTTTTGCCATTCGAAATCCCAGGCCGCCATAAACTCTCCGCTCCAGCCGCGAAACCCCACCCTCCTCCGTCCGCCACCACACCGCTGCCCAGCTGGAGCCTTTTCCCCGACAATGTCGTCCACCGCAACAGCTCGACGTCCCTCGTCCACCTCCCCGGATGAGGATCCGTCGTCCATCTCATCGTCCCGCTGGTTCAGCCGCCCCGTCCTCCACCTCCAAGGAGCTGCTTCGATGATTGCCTTGTCTATCGTGGATGCTCCATCCCCATAGCGTCGTCTTATCCTGCTCCACCGAAACCGCAACATCCTCACCGACTCCTCGGACGAAGCCGAGGCCTACTCGACGCCACCAAAGAGGTTGTACACTCATCGCATTGCACCTTCTCCTTAACTCGACCTCCTGGCGCCGACGGTGCTCCATCCCGCACCCCCATGGAGCGGTTACCTTGAAGCCGGCGCTGTGGGAGACATCTCCACGGTGGCTCTCTCCCAGTGCGAGGCCCCTTCGGTGGCGGTGTCCATACCAGCCGGATCTGCTGCTGCTGCTCCGGCTCTCGCTCGCTCGTGCTGTTGCTGCTGCTGCTCCAGCTCTCGCTCGATCGCTCACTCACCCAGCTGCTGCTGCTCCAGCTCTCGCTCGCGCTGCTGCTGCTGCTCTCCCCCTTGCTCATGCTGCTGCTCTGCTCCAATTTAGCTACACTTCAATCGACTGAATCGACTTTTGGGTCAGTCGATTTTCAGGGGGTGGGAGGGCTCGCCGGAGTTAAGGAAGAACCACCCGCAGCAGGGACGGGGGCTCGCCGGAGAGGTACCCCACTATCTATCTTAGGGTTCAGGGTGGGCGCGGGGGGCCTAGAGGGCTGGTCGGGGCGGTAGCGACCGGCGGTGGGGAGTTGTTTCAGGGTGGCAAGGCGGCGCTGGGGCCGGCGGTTCGGCCGGTGGTGGCTGGCGGCTCAGGGGGTGCAGGTTGAAGATGAAATGTAGGCCCTCCCTAAACTACATGTCAAGTGCCTCTCTGCTACCATTGCGTTTAGTTTTGACAGTAACATTCAGATTCCACAGTAAATTTCAGTTTCGACAGTTAAGTTCAGAGTCAACAGTTTTTACCTCATCTGTTGTAGTCAGATGGTTTTTGGTGATGTAAATTTTACATATATTTTACATCATGTATTGGAGATGCTATTAGAATCCCACTTGAGATTGACAATGTCTGTCTTGTGCCGCTTTAGCCTTGACGTCTTACGGCTCACCGGAGCTGCTCCAACAAAAGAACGATCCATCACCAACAGAGCAGTGCCCTGGACGCCGTCTACAGATTCCTCAAATCTTCCTCCACACCTCCGACAACCACCTCTGCCTCAACTGCTTCAGCGACCAACCCAATGATGCTGAGGTCGACGCGGCTACGGCAAAGAGGTTGTACACTTATTGCATCACTTATTACTATACATTCATGTCAATCCATTAGGGCTATTTTGGTTCAACGGAAAAACATAGCAATAGGGAATTTTCCAATGGCACTCAACTATTCAATTATTCATGCATTTTGTTGAAAGGAATGAAGCAAAACATCCACATGGACATACTTTTCAAAATCCTATGCATGAAAACAAGACCCAAGTGCATTAGTGGCAGAATAACATTCTAACTGTACACACTTTCATATGGTTTCACTTTATTTTGGCCACGTTTCTTTGCATTCCTCTGCTCTTTCAATTCCTGTAAACCAAACACCCAAGTTGACAGAAATCCTGTGTTTACAAATGCTCTGTTTGACATGTGCATTCCTATCCTATTTCGGTGTTTTTCCTATCCCTGCATTTTTAGAATCATGCAAGCCAAATGAAGCCTTACAGAATTACTTCAGTTACGGTGTGGTTTGTCCTGCTCCTGCCACGACGTCGTCCACCTCACCTGAGCTGCTCCATCGACAAAAGCATCCACCAAACCAGACATCACGACTCCTGACCGTCTTTCGCCGCCTTAGATCTCCTTCCCTGCCGCTGGCACCCACCGCAATAGCATCACCATCATCGACTCAGCAGATGAACCTGAGGAGTACATGGGTCCACAAGAGAGGTCGCACTCTTTTGTTTCTACTTATGTTATGCATTGCTTAAAATTACATGCTACTTTATCATCCTGTTCACCTCTTGGACTCCAAGTCAGGTCCAAATTAATGTTCAAACTTGAGTTCTAAATTAGTTGTGGGCCACATATCGAGGCAACAATGAATAGTATGTCTGTCTAATATCTGGTTCACCTAGGATATGCCTATGTTGTTCATCTTGGGTGGGAAACAAATAGTAAAGCAATCATCATCTGTCTTTTTATTAAATTAAAGCAATCATCAGCCTGCTATCATTATTTTTGGATCCATCCACTTGTTGTTACCATCACTCTAAATTTCTGCATGCTCTCCTTACACAATCTCACCATATTTTTCGTATGCATGTCACATATTCTACACAGTCATGCTGAACATGTAGAGGAAAAGAGAAGAGTTTTGCATGGCAATACAATGTCATGCAGACATTGCTCCATGGTGGGTTCAATGGCAAACCCTCTCCCAGCCCTCCCCAGATTGTAATCCAGAGGAAGATATCTGTTCTGAGGCGGATTCGGACGTCGCTGGCCACTCCTATTTACCCCCCAAGGTGTTTGCTCTACCTTGGCATGATGATGTTAGTCATATCATGCATATGTTGCCTTGCAGTGCCTACTTTTGACATCATATATGTCATCTCCTTAGTTTAGACATGTTCTATAATGCCACATGTTTAGTTTCTATATCATATATGGGAATTATGCAGTCGCATGTCTTTTAGCCAGCCATAATATATGTGAAATGTGCAATGCCATCCTGTTTAACCAGGCATCATATATTTTATTGATATCTTGCCCATCCTTTTCTTCATTACATTTCTATTTGTCGACAATTTTGTACATTAAACTACTCTTCCTGTGAATCAGCCATTTGGGTGGGAGATGGAAAATTCTGGAGTGAAAACAAGGCCTTCAGAGCAGACAGTGCTACCTATCAAAGCAGATCTCTTGTTGGGTCCCGATAGCTCCTCAAAGATGGATTCAGAGACAGATGACCAGTCCTATTCCCCCACCGAGGTGTATGCTCTAACTTGGCACAGTTATACTTCTCATATCATGCATATGGTGTCTTGCATTTGATAATTTAGACATCATATACACAATATTCAACACCATGTTCTTAGTTCAGACGTCATATCAAACGCCCTTTGTTTAGCATATAAATCACATATGTGAATTAAATGATTTGATCCTGATTACTTAGATAACATGTAGGTGAATTATGTCATGCGATCCTATTTAGTTATTCATCATATCTTTGAATTTTGTTATGTTATGCTATCCAGTTTAGATAGACATAATATATGTGAAATTATGTCATGGTATCAGTTTTAGTCAAACAATATACATGTCAACTACTTCATGCCCTCTTTTTCCACACTATATATTGCATCAGTCTCTCATACAATGTCTGTACATTCAACTATGTTTCCTGTTTATCAGCCATTTGAATTGGAGTGGGTGATGCCAGTATCTAGCGGACTAAAAACACTGTCTTCAAATAAAACGGTGCTACCTCTTGGTGGAGATAGCATTCCGGTTGTACATGCACAAGAACCAGCCCTACCACACATAACCCAAACTCTCGTAGATTGTACCCCTACTGCGATGGACAGAGAACCAACTTCACCCAATCTAACCCCAACCCCAGCAGATAGTAACCAAGTTCCTGTTGACACAACACCATCTCCACCACAGAGCTCCCAAACAGGAGCAATTAGTAAGACAGCTCCAGTTCCCAAAGGGCCAATACTACCACGACGAACCCCAACTCCAGCAGTTAGTACGCAAATTCCTCTGGAGGAAGCACAACTAGCTAGTCGTAGTTTAGCATCTATCGCATTCGATGTTATTAAACCGTATGTGCGTATCTTCCCATCTTGGAAATATTATACTAAAGATGAAGGAAAATGCCAGTTGCAGGTGTTTGTCCAGGAGTTATGTGTAAGTAATGTTATTCATGGCAATTGCTTTGCTTTGTCCCATATATCCTACCTCCATGATGGTTATAATACAACAAATTTTCCCATTTTTCTCTATAGAGAAGGAACGATTTGGAAACTCAGGATGAGGTAACCTGTGCTAATACCTTTGCTATCTTCAAGAATGCTTGGTGACAGTATCAGAATTACCTGAAGAAAATGTACTTCACCGGCAAAGAAACTCATCAAATTCCCTTACGATCTCCTGAGAACATTTACTGGACTATGACTGGGAACACCTTGTTCTATACTGGTCCCGAACCAAGAATGTGGTAAGGTCTATGAGCTCATTTTCTATTTTTTTAGTACTATATTATTGCGTCTTACTGTACTCTGTTCATGTAGAACAAGTGCCTAAATCTTAAGAACAACTGTTCTAATTTAAGATTCCATTGATAATTTGCTATCATGCATACTGCTTTGCTCTTGTATCACTGTATTTACTCATACAAACTTATTTTTAAATTGAAGGATCCAATCGAAACTCCAATGGCACAATAGGTATGTTCACACATGTTTCTTTAAAAGGTTTGCTCTTATCAATAGCTCTGTTGATTTCAATTCAATTGTGTATACAGTTGACTTCTCATATCATGCACATTACTATCATCACAATGGAGCCAATAGTGTTGCTGTACATGTAGACACATGGTACCCATCTGAAATCTTGTTGTGCCATAGTTTCCCACGCTTTGTATTCTTTCACTGCTGCTTTGTCTTGAACTCATATTATTTGAACCGTGTCTCTATTTTTATTTGGCAAGACAATGCAGTGACCATAGGACATAGATATATGTGTGTTTGATGCTTTTATTATGTACTAGTACTTGGCAATAGAAGACTTGGTAGTTTAATCCTGTCCACCTTACTATTGAACTTGTTCACCAAAATGAGTTTCATATATATACTAGTACATGCTAAACCTATTATGTGTCTGCTTGTTTCTTCTTTTAGAATGCTGATAGAATATTGGGGAATTAAGCAATGGTAAAGGAAGTAATGCAGATAAGGTTCAGGATAGTGAGACATCCTTGTTGGTCTCCAACAAAGCTGATAAAACGGCTAAGGAAGACTATCTTGAAGACAGTGAGACAACCCCAAAGTCCTGTCTTGGTTTAGTGTTCGAGTTACTGGCCACTACCGCTTGCACAAGCTATTAAAACTCACTGTCTGAATCAGTTCAGTTTCTTGAGTGTCAACTACAAGCTGAAAGACATCGATCAGCTGTGCTGCGAAAAGAAGCGGAAGGACTGCGGAAGTCCCTGGAGCATTCAGATGCATACTTTCTGGTGCAACAGCAAGCGTTGGAGGATTTTAGTGCCAAACAGGACAAAGCTAATAAGCTCGCTAAGCTTATTGCCAGCATGGTGGATACCCAGGATAACGTTTCTTGAGCTCTTCTGAAGTTGTTTTAGTTATGCTCTTGTTTTGCTGCCGCGTTTATTTGCACTGGTGGCCAATTTTGACGGCCAGTGTATGTAATATGCTACTTTGTTCCCTATATTTGCACTGGTGGCGAACTTTGATGCCCAGTGGATGTAATATGTGTAATAGAGGTAATAGGCTAGATTTAATTGCTTGCTTATTTATTTCCTTATTGTCTTGTTTAGTTGTTTGCTTGTAGTCACCGCAGTTCTTATTCTGTGTTTTTCTAGTGGCCACAATAACCTATTTTTGGTAACTAGGCCAAAATAATCATGGCAACACATGGACTGTTGTAACCACGGGCCTCCTGTGGGCCGTATGATCCATGGGCCTTCTACGCGCCGTAGGATCCATTGGCCTTCTATACGGGCCGTAGGATCCATGGGCCTTCTACGGGCCGTGTGATCCATGGGCCTTCTACCGGCCGTACGATCCATGGGCATTCTACCGGCCGTATGATTCATGGGCCTTTTACGGGCCGTAGGATCCATGGGCCTTCTACGGGGCGTATCATCATTTCGCCAATCATGGGACATACTATTCATGGACCATAACGGGACGTTAATAGGCCGTATTTGATAACTCTATGAAAACAGCCCAACGGGTTTTCTACATGAAAATGGCCCAACGTATTAACAGGCCACAAATGGGCCGACTGTAACCATGGGCTGAATTTGGCCCACAAGCAGAAAATGACAGTAACAGGCCGTAAGTAACCGAATGCTGGAAATGAGCCCAAGAATACATGGGCCTTGAGAAGGCCGAAAGATAACATCGGCTGGAAACGGCCCAATGGAATAATGGGCCGTTAATGGGTATAAAGTGATACACTGTTCATTACGGGCCAGTTTCACCACGGGCAGTTAATGGGACAAGAGTTACAGAGGGCCTCATGTCTGAAAGACGTCATGGGCCATACATGGCGAGGGAGTCCTGGATTAAGGGGTCCTCGGATAGACGGACTATATACATGTGCCAGAATGTTGGGCTATGAAGATACAAGATAGAAGACTTTGTCCCGTGTCCGGATGGGACTCTCCTTTGTGTGTAAGGCAAGCTTGGCGATTCGGATATGTAGATTCCTTTCTTTGTAACCGACTTTGTGTAACCCTAGCCCCCTCCGGTGCCTATATAAATCGGAGGGTTTAGTCCATAGGACAACACCAATCATACTCATAGGCTAACTTCTAGGGTTTAGCCATTACAATCTTGTGGTAGGTCAACTCTTGTAATACCCATATTCATCAAGATCAATCAAGCAGGAAGTAGGGTATTACCTCCATAGAGAGGGCCCGAACTTGGGTAAACATTGTGTCCCCCGCCTCCTGTTACCATTAGCCTTAGACGCACAGTTTGGGACCCCCTACCCGAGATCCGGCGGCGTTGACACCGACATTGGTGCTTTCATTGAGAGTTCCACTGTGTCATCGTCACAAGGCTTGATTGCTCCTTCAATCATCTACAACAACATAGTCCAGGGTGAGACTTTTCGTCACAGTATGCCAATTTTGTTGTAGTGCATTGAGAATTCCACTGTGACGTCGAAGAAAGTTTTGGTGGTTCGCCTTGTTATCAAGGACAACATCACTTCCGGAGGAGCCCTGGCCTCAGGCCAAACCCTCTGGCTGGGCGGCTTCACTATGATCGCCCGTACAGCCATCGGGCCGATGATGACTTCTCAGGTCATCAAAAATCGCTTCTGTGTCAATGCAAAAAACTCCGAACAGATGGATCCGACGGAGGTATCGTATTTAAACAAACTCCTCGATCGCATCGCCGCCCTGGGAGTCGCTTGCTACCTCTTGAGCATGCGTTGGTTTTTCCCTTGAAGAGGAAAGGGTGATGCAGCAAAGTAGCGTAAGTATTTCGCTCAGTTTTGAGAACCAAGGTATCAATCCAGTAGGAGGCTCCTCAAAAGTCCCACGCACCTACACAAGAAAATAAGAACCTTGCAACCAACGCAATAAAGGGGTTGTCAATCCCTTCACAGATACTTGCGAAAGTGAGATCTGGTAGAGATAATATGATAAGATAAATATTTTTGGTATTTTTATGATATAGATTGGAAAGTAAAAGATGCAAAAGTAGATGGGAAACTTATATTATAAAAGATCGACCCGAGGGCCATAGGTTTCACTAGTGGCTTCTCTCAAGATAGCATAAGTGTTACGGTGGGTGAACAAATTACTGTCGAGCAATTGATAGAAAAGTGCATAGTTATGAGATTATCTAGGCATGATCATGTATATAGGCATCACATCCGCAACAGGTAGACCGACCCCTGCCTACATCTACTACTATTACTCCACACATCGACCGACTCCTGCCTGCATCTAGAGTATTAAGTTCATGAAGAACAGAGTAGCGCATTAAGAAAGATGACATGATGTAGAGGGATAAACTCATGCAATATGATATAAACCCCATATTTTTATCCTCGATGGCAACAATACAATACGTGCCTTGCTGCCCCTACTGTCACTAGGAAAGGACACTGCAAGATTGAACCCAAAGCTAAGCACTTCTCACATGGCAAGAAAGATCAATCTAGTAGGCCAAACCAAACTGATAATTCGAAGAGACTTGCAAAGATAACCAATCATACATAAAAGAATTCAGAGGAGATTCAAATATTTCTCATAGATAAACTTGATCATAAACCCACAATTCATCAGATCTCGACAAACACAACGCAAAAAGAGTTACGTCGAATAGATCTCCAAGAAGAGGAAGGAGAACTTTGTATTGAGAGTCAAAGAGAGTGAAGAAGCCATCTAGCTAATAACTATGGACCCGAAGGTCTATGGTAAACTACTCACAACTCATCGAAGAGGCCTTGGTGGTGATGGAGAGGCCCTCCGTGGTCGACTCCCCCTCCAGCGGAGCGCCGGTGAAGACTCCAAGATGGGATCTCACGGATACAGAAGGTTGCGGCAGTGGAAATAATTTCTCGTGGTGCTCCTGGATGTTTTCGGGGTACGTAGATATATATAGGTGAAGGAAGTCGGTCAGGGGAGCCACGAGGGGCCCATGAGGCAGGGGCACGCCCACCCTTACTGGGCGTGCCGGTCACCCTCGTGGCTGCCTCGACTGCTTCTTGACATCCACTCCAAGTCTCCTGGATTGCGTTTGTTCCAAAAAGATCGCTCCCGAAGGTTTCATTCTGTTTGGACTCTGTTTGATATTCATTTCCTTCGATATTACTAAAATAGGCAAAAACAACAGCAATTTGGGTTTGGCCTCCGGTTAGTAGGTTAGTCCCAAAAATGATATAGAAGTGTAAAGTAAAGCCCATAAACATCCAAAACAGGTAATATAATAGCATGGAACAATCAAAAATTATAGATACGTTGGAGACGTATCAAGCATCCCCAAGCTTTATTCCTGCTCGTCCTCGAGTAGGTAAATGATAAAAACAGAATTTTTGATGTGGAATGCTACCTAGCATATTTCTCAATGTATTTCTCTTTCTTGTGGCATGAATGTTCAGATCCAAATGACTCAAAATAAAAGTTCATATTGATAAAAGAATAATAATACTTCAAGCATACAAACCAAGCAATCATGTCTTCTCAAAATAACATGGCAAAGGAAAGTTCATCCCTACAAAATCATATAGTTTGGCTATGTTTCATTTTCATTACACAAAAATACTCCCTTCAAGAACAACCCCGGTTTCAGCCAAGCAATTGGTTCATACTTTTTAACGCGCTTCAGCTTTTTCAACTCTCACGCAATACATGAGCATGAGCCATGGATATAGCACTATGGGTGGAATAGAATATGATGATGGAGGTTGTGTGGAGAAGACAAAAAAGGAGAAAGTATCACATCAACGAGGCTAATCAACGAGCTAGGCAGATGCCCATCAATTGATGTCAATGCGAGGAGTAGGGATTGCCATGCAACGGATGCACTAGAGCTATAGATGTATGAAAGCTCAACAAAAGAAACTAAGTGGGTATGCATCCAACTTGCTTGCTCATGAAGACCTAGGGCATTTTGAGGAAGCCCATCATTGGAATATACAAGCCAAGTTCTATAATGAAAAATTCCCACTAGTATATGAAAGTGATAACATAAGAGACTCTCTACATGAAGAACATGGTGCTACTTTGAAGCACAAGTGTGGAAAAAGATAGTAGCATTGTCCCCCCTTTTTTGGGCCTTTCTTTTTTTATTTGGCCTTTCTTTTATTTATTTATTTGGCCTTTCTTTTTTTTATTAGGTACAATGCTCTAAAAATGATGAGCATCGCACTTCTATTTAATTACAACTCATGAAATACAACTCGATACTAGAACATAGTATGACTCTATATGAATGCCTCCGGCGGTGTAACGGGATATGCGATGACTCAAGAGTGACATGTATAAAAATTATGCATGGTGGCTTTGCCACAAATACGATGTCAACTACATGATAATGCAAAAATCAATATGACAATGATGATGCGTGTCATGATAAACGGAACAGTGTAAAGTTGCATGGCAATATATCTCGGAATGGCTATGGAAATGCCATAATATGTAGGTGTGGTGGCTGTTTTGAGGAAGATATAAGGAGGTTTATGTGTGATAGAGCATATCGTATCACGGGGTTTGGATGAACCGGTGAAGTTTGCGCCAACTCTCAAGGTGAGAAAGGGCAATGCACGGTACCGTAGAGGCTAGCAATGATGGAGGGTGAGAGTGCGTATAATCCATGGACTCAACATTAGTCATAAAGAACTCATATACTTAATGCAGAAGTTTTATTAGCCCTCAAAGCAAAGTACTACTACGCATGCTCCTAGGGGGAGGTTGGTAGGAGTTAACCATCGCGCGCCCCCGACCTCCACACATAAGGAAGGCAATCAAAATAGCACCCTATGCAATAAATTTGTCACACAGCGGTTACCATACGTGCATGCTACGGGACTGGCAAACCTCAACACATGTATTTCTTAAATTCATAATTACATCAACTAGCATGACTCTAATATTACCACCTTCATATCTCAAAACAATTATTAAGCATCAAATTGATCATAGCATCCAATTCACTTTTTATTATACCCAACTTGGATGCTCATCATTCTAGGACCAATTTTATAACCATAGAAAATACCATTCTGTTCTATAAGGCTCTCAAAATAATATAAGTGAAGCATGAGAGATCAATAATTTCTACAAAATAAAACCACCGCCGTGCTCTAAAAAGATATAAGTGAAGCACTAGAGCAAAACTGCATAGCTCAAAAGATATAAGTGAAGCACATAGAGTATTCTAATAAATTCCGAATCATGTGGGTCTATCCCAAAAGGTGTGTACAGAAAGGATGATTGTGGTAAACTGGAAAGCAAAGAATCATATCATACAAGACGCTCCAAGCAAAACACATATCATGTGGTAAATAAAAATATAGCTCCAAGTAAAGTTACCGATAAACGAAGACGAAAGAGGGGATGCCTTCCGGGGCATCCCCAAGCTTAGGATTTTGGTTGTCCTTGAATATCTTGGGGTGCCATGGGCATCGCCAAGCTTAGGCTTTTGCCACTCTTTATTCCATAGTCCATCAAATCTTTACTCAAAACTTGAAAACTTCACAACACAAAACTCAACAGGAAATCTCATAAGCTCCGTTAGTGCAAGAAAGAAAAACCACCACATAAGGTACTGTAATGAACACATTATTTATTTATATTGGTGTTAAACCTACTGTATTCTAACTTCTCTATGGTTCATACCCCCCGATACTAGCCATAGATGCATCAATATAAGCAAACAACACACGAAAAACAGAATCTGTCAAAAACAGAACAGTCTGTAGCAATCTGTAACTTTCGAATACTTCTGGAACCTTAAAAATCCTACCAAAATAGGAAGTCCTAGGTAATTTTTCTATTGATCTATATCAAAAAGAATCAACGCAAAATCACGTTTCTGTGATTTATTGAATTTGTTCTCGTGCATGCAAAGTTTCTGTTTTTCAGCAGAATCAAATTAACTTTCACCCAAGGTTATCCTATAGGTTCTACTTGGCAAAAACACTAATTAAAACATAAAAACACATCTAACCAGAGACTAAATAAATTATTTATTACTAAACAGGAACAAAAACCAAGGAACAAAAAAATAAAATTGGGTGGCCTCCCAACAAGCGCTATCATTTAACGCCCCTAGCTAGGCATAAAAGCGAGAATAGATCTAAGTATCGCCATAATAATAAGATATATCACGAAAACTCATTTCATATTCCCTACGTTCAGCAGCAAGTTTTCTTTGAGGCAAGAAAAAGTAATCAAAATGGCTAAATTTAATGGGACAGAAGTCACCAAGATCAATCTCGGGAGGTATGGGTTCCTCCTTTGGCCCTTCATATTGCACAACCAATTCATCATTATAAGCATTCTTTTGGCATAACTTCGTAAGCCTATGCTCAAGAGAATATCCTAACTCATTATTTCGAATAGCAAAATTATTGTTAAGTTCGGAAATTTTATCAACTAGAACATCGGTAGGAACCCTTTTTTCTAAGGTTTTCATTAAAGGCAATATAGTCTAAAGATTGAAAACGCATAATTTCCACTTGATCAAAGAGGATTGCCTCTATGGGAGGAAGGCCAGCGTCCACCCTATAGTGAGCAAAGATTTCTTTAGCCTCTTTTATTATAAATATGAACTCATGTGCCAAAAAGATAGTAGCGGCGCGCTTGACAGAAGAATGCTCAATATTGGAAAATTCTAGGAAAATACTTTGTGTATGCAAGGGTGCATGTGCATAAACTGCCTTTCAAGTTCAACTACAAACATGGAGATAGCATCCGCAAGACTACTAGTTCTATCAAGAATGGAACCATCCATAGAAGTTAAAGCACCGGCACAAGTAAAGAAATCTTGAATAACCCCTTTTCCAATAATATTGCCGCTACCGATCGAAGTTTTTTAGTATGTAAGACAGTGGGTTCTTCAGCAGGAGCATCAAAATTTTCCTTGTTATTATTGTCCATATTGATAATAACCTCCCCAGTTTCAGACATAGCGGCAATAGGCAAGCGAAAGAGAAGCAAACAGAAAAGAGAGGGCGAATAAAATGGCAAGGGTGAAGTGGGGAGAGGAAAACGAGAGGCAAATGGCAAATAATTTAATGCAAGGGAGATGAGTTTGTGATGGGTACTTGGTATGTCTTAACTTGAGCGAAGACCTCCCCGACAACAGCGCCAGAAATCCTTCTTGCTACCTCTTGAGCATGCGTCAGTTTTTCCGTTGAAGAGGAAAGGGTGATGCAGCAAAGTAGTGTAAGTATTTCCCTTAGTTTTGAGAACCAAGGTATCAATCCAGTAGGAGGCTCCTCAAAAGTCCCACGCACCTACACAAACAAACAAGAACCTCGCAACCAACGCGATAAAGGGGTTGTCAATCCCTTCACGGAAACTTGCGAAAGTGAGATCGGATAGAGATAATATGATAAGATAAATATTTTTGGTATTTTTATGATATAGATTGGAAAGTAAAAGATGCAAATAAAAGTAGATGGGAAACTTATATGATAAAAGATAGACCCACGGGCCATAGGTTTCACTAGTGGCTTCTCTCGAGATAGCATAAGTATTACGGTGGGTGAACAAATTACTGTCGAGCAATTGATAGAAAAGTGCATAGTTATGAGATTATATAGGCATGATCATGTATATAGGCATCACATCCGCAACAGGTAGACCGACCCCTGCCTGCATCTAATACTATTACTCCACACATCGACCGACTCCTGCCTGCATCTAGAGTATTAAGTTCATGAAGAACAGAGTAACACATTAAGAAAGATGACATGGGATAAAGTCATGCAATATGATATAAACCCCATATTTTTACCCTCGATGGCAACAATACAATGTGTCTTGCTGCCCCTACTGTCACTGGGAAAGGACACCGCAAGATTGAACCCAAAGCTAAGCACTTCTCCCATGGCAAGAAAGATCAATCTAGTAGGCCAAACCAAACTAATAATTCGAAGAGACTTGCAAAGATAACCAATCATACATAAAAGAATTCAGAGGAGATTCAAATATTTCTCATAGATAAACTTGATCATAAACCCATAATTCATCGGATCTCGACAAACACACCGCAAAAAGAGTTATATCAAATAGATCACCAAGAAGACGAAGGAGAACTTTGTATTGAGAATCAAAGAGAGAGAAGAAGCCATCTAGCTAATAACTATGGACCCGAAGGTCTGTGGTAAACTAATGACAACTCATCGGAGAGGCCTTGGTGGTGATGGAGAGGCCCTCCGTGGTTGATTCCCCCTCCGGTGGAGCGCCGACGAAGGCTCCAAGATGGGATCTCGCGGATACAGAAAGTTGCGGTGGTGGAAATAATTTCTCGTGGTGCTCCTGGATGTTTTTGGGGTACGTAGATATATATAGGCGAAGGAAGTCAGCCAGGGGAGCCACGAGGGGCCCACGAGGCAGGGGGTGCGCCCACCCTTATTGGGCACGCCGGCCACCCTCATGACCGCCTCGGCTGCTTCTTGACGTCCACTTCAAGTCTCCTGGATTGCGTTTGTTCCAAAAAGATCACTCCCGAAGTTTTCATTCCGTTTGGACTCTGTCGTGGAAATAACACGTCAGATGTCCTCGTGTAAGGACTTAGTCATGGAGCCATCGCGACGGGTTAGCTTAAAGGGGTTAAACCGGACAAAGGACATGAGTGATTTTATACTAGTTCGGCCCCCTCGATGAAGGTAAAGGCCTACGTCTAGTTGTGATGGGATTATTGGGGTCTCGCTAACTTGGGAGCTGAACAAGCTATGCCTGGCTATCGAGTTGTGTTTCTTGTCCCTGAACCACCACCGGGTCGTCCCCTTATATACACGGGTTGACACCCGGCCGGTCTACGGAGTCCCGAGGCCGACTCATACAAGTGTTCGGCTCGGTCTCTCCATTCCTTATCTTACAATACAAGTTACATGACTATGGCGGTTTACCAATATGGGCCCTAATCCGCCTTTGGGCTCCGGGCCTCTAAGTTTCATAGTAAAGCGCCATCTTCTAATCTCCGTGGGCTTCAATACGGTTGAGTGTAAACCGGCCCCTCCTGGGCGGTTTATACTCAATAGTTATATCCCCAACATTAGGCCCCAGAATGATCTGAATTTATTCATGTCAATCTTCAGTACTTAGGAAAATCCTGTGAACATCTTCCTTTGCTTCTCGTAAACCGCCATGACATCTTTTTTCATAAATTTTATTAAACCGCCGTGACGTCATCCTCTGGATACAGCAACGGATCATCATGACATCATCTCTATAAAAAACAAATAAAAAGATTCCTCTTATTAATGTCATCTCGGAAATCGAGGCGACAGCTGTGCCACTTGCCGCTTTTGACTCCTTGATTTTCGCGCCGGTCTTTATCCATTTTCCTTATAAATAGACCCGGGGGCCCTTTCCTTTCTTCCCGTTCTGCACTTCTTCTTCTTCCTCGCGACACCCCAGCTCTGAAGCTCTGCGCCGCTCTCGACCTTCAAACGCTGCATCAGCAAAGGCCGCTGCATCAACCTGGTTGTATCAGAGACCTTCGGCGTTCCTCCGCTATCCTGAGCATCCGGTAAGCCTCTCCCTCATAACCCTAGATCTATCTTTTAGGGTTCCTGTTTTCATCTGCGTTCATAGGTGCGCATCCCTAGTCTTTCCATATTCACTGCTGCCATAGCTTTTTGATTAAACCGTAGCATAAATCCCGTGCGGTAGTTGCTCCGCATCCAGTTTAGTATTTAGTAGATCTTCCTCCTTGCACAGATTCCCTTAATAGAGCGCATGAACTTCTCTGCTCTGTTTAACACCTTTATAGATCACAGAAAAATTTTCTTACTGAGACTTTGGTAGATCCAAATTAATTCCGTCACTGTGTGAAACCTATTTCTGTCAACACTTAACAGATTTTGAACCCAGGCCCTTCTGCCTACGGGCGGTTTAACCTTTGATAACCAAATCCGCCATATACCATTAGCCCTTTCTTAAACCGCCAATTAAATCTGGACAACAATTTGCCGGTTTAACATTGAATAATATGCGTAAACCGTTAATCGTAAACCGGCTTTTATTTTCCTTTCACAGTTTTTTCTTCCGGAATGGCCAAACAATTCTCTGCCTGTAATTGGGTTCCATCCAAGATCACGGAGACTCAAATCAATGGATATGTCACCACTGGCGCTTTAGCCTCCAAAAGGGTCCTTCATTGGCGTGTCTCGGATTCTGAATGCCCTCCTGAACCTCAAGATGGAGAAGTGATTGTTTTTATGCAGCACTTAGACCGGGGATTCAGTCCCCCTAGATCAAAATTCTTCTGGGATGTCCTCGCAAGCTTCCAACTCCATCCACAAGATATTGGACCGAACTCCGTGTCCAATATATGCAACTTTCAAGTATTCTGCCAAGTCTATCTTCAGGAAGAACCGTCTGTGGAGTTATTCCGGGATTTCTTCCACTTGAACCGCTGAACGGAGTTCTCTGAAGGTCCCAACACAGAGCTGGGCGGTGTTTCAATTCAAAAAGAAAAGAGGTTGACTTCCCACATGCAAAACATCATAGCCATCCTAAGGATTGGAACCAGACTTGGTTTTACTGCCGGAACACTGCCCCTGATGGAGAAAATTCGTTGCCGGGTTACCATCCCCACCGGCTTAGCAATAACCACACATTACCTTCATGCTTATCCGCCGCAGAATGAAGAACTTTTGCTCCTCAAATCGCCAAGGTCCGGGCCCTCATGGCCAACGGTTTAACTGGCATTGATCTCGTCCGTTGCTGGGTATCTTGGGGTATTTTTCCTTTAAGCCACCGCCCCGGATTGATGCATGAATACACTGGCAACGTCAAAGACCCTCAACGCTATCATGAAATAGTAATGGCAAACCTTGAAGTTACTGAATCTGCAAAGAAGATGCTCAATGAAACAATCTCTGATGCAGTCAAACTGGATTGGCGCCTTTTTGCGTCTCCAATCCTCCACCAGCGGTAAAGTTTATCTGAATATTTATTGATTCGCCTCCGCTTTAACTGTGTGCTAACATTTCTTTGCCTTAATGTTGTAGGCCAACAGCTCCTTCTGGAAGCGGACTAAACCGGCCAGGGCTCGTCCAAAACCCAAGGTTACCAAGAAGGTTCCCAAGAAGAAAACCGCCGAGTCTTCTGATCCGCCAGAGGATGAGGAATCAAACACAGAGGTAAAATTTGACTTACTTGGCTCCTTTATTCGTACATCTTATTGACAATGATTGTTCCCAGGAGGAAGCTGAGGCCAGCCACGCAGACAATGCTGAGGTAATCACTCTTTCTTCTGATTCTGATCTTGTGCCGGTTCAAAAAGTTCGCCGCACAGTTCGGAAAGTAAAACTATCTCACCCTCTTGCTCATTTGGATCCAAATTTTTCTGTGAAGACACAGCAAGCTGTAGATCATCGCACAACCCGGCACAGTGGTCAGCAAATCACCTCGTCCGGTTTACCAGATACACCAAACCGGAAATGTCGTCCAGAGGTGACTTATTCTCCTAAAAAGCTTTATCCTTTGAACGGTTTCTTCCGATGCCCACTCAATCCGTCTGATCCAAATTATCAGGCATCTTACAACTCGTATGGCGGTTCATCAACCACATAGTTGCCTCCCCTCAAGATCGTTGTTGGGTAAGTACTTTCTTAAGTTATTTCTTCATGCATCGGTTTATCATATTCTAACTTTGGATGTTGTAGCGCCAAGGCCCGTTTAAGTAAAAAGGCCAAAACCAGTGACCATGCTGACGATGTTGATTCGGAGAAGACCCCAGAAAATGAGGGCAAAAATCCTGATATTGCCACAGATCACTCTGCTCCGCAAAACCCAGGCGCCGATGCCAATCCGCCAGAGACTGAACCGCGG
This sequence comes from Triticum aestivum, assembly GCF_018294505.1. Lineage (NCBI taxonomy): Eukaryota > Viridiplantae > Streptophyta > Magnoliopsida > Poales > Poaceae > Triticum > Triticum aestivum. Next base: position 609,357,198 of record NC_057801.1, read on the forward strand.
ACACAGGTTGATACATCAACTCCTGATGCCACCCCTCCAAGTCCAACTGTTGATCCGCCAAGCACTGCTACAAAACCGCCGAGCCCTGCTGCCAAAGCGCCAAGCCCTGCTAAGGAGAATCTCAATCCATCAAGCCCCGCCAAGGATCATGACGTTGTTGTTACAGGCACGGCATATACCGCCCCAGGCAATCCAGTTGCTTTATCCAAGCATACCGCCAAGGATGAATTTGCGTTTATGAATAAGGGGAAGAGCAAAACTGATTTGTCAGACTATGCTAACTTATCTGCCCAAGACCTTCATTCTGGCTTCTTAAACCGTCTCTTCACCAGCCGAGACTATGAGGCCGGTTTGGTAAATTTGATGAAGGAGTGCTATGAGGTAAACCGTTGGATCCTTTACTCTGTACCTTCATTGCATTATAGCCCCCAAGGGCCAGTTTGCCTTTAGAAAGTTAAAGCGGGACTTTGCATATTTCACACTGTACTTTGTTGATTTCCCTTGTGTATTTTTGATCAAACACACATTAGCCCCCAAGTGCCATGATTAAAACTTGTATTAATCCATGGGACTTCAATAATAAGTAGAAAAAGTAATCCTCATTAGCCCCCAAGTGCCAAGTGTATAACTGGTTATATGCTTGGGACTTTCAAAAAGGTATTGATATGCTCTTCTCACTGTTGCAGAGTGAGATAAATCAACAAGCCTCTCAGATTGCCGATCTTCAAGAAAATTTGAAATCCCAACAAGCAGAAACCACCAAGGCCAGGGATGAATTGAAAACTGCCTTAACCACTGTCGGTGTCAAAACCGGCAGATCTCGGGTAGGGGGTCCCGAACTGTGCGTCTAGGCGGATGGTAACAGGAGACAAGGGACACGATGTTTTACCCAGGTTCGGGCCCTCTTGATGGAGGTAAAACCCTACGTCCTGCTTGATTAATATTGATGATGTGTGTTACAAGAGTGGATCTACCACGAGATCAAGGAGGCTAAACCCTAGAAGCTAGCCTATGGTATGATTGTTGTTCGTCCTATGGACTAAAGCCATCCGGTTTATATAGACACCGGAGAGGGCTAGGGTTACACAGAGTCGGTTACAATGGTAGGAGATCTACATATCCGTATCGCCAAGCTTGCCTTCCACGCCAAGGAAAGTCCCATCCGGACACGGGACGAAGTCTTCAATCTTGTATCTTCATAGTCTTGGAGTCCGGCCGATGATGATAGTTCGGCTATCCGGACACCCCCTAGTCCAGGACTCCCTCAGTATCCCCTGAACCAGGCTTCAATGACGATGAGTCCGGCGCGCATATTGTCTTCGGCATTGCAAGGCGGGTTCCTCCTCCGAATAATTTATAGAAGATTGTGAACACCAGGATAGTGTCCGGCTCTGCAAAAATAAATTCCACATACCACCGTAGGGAGAATAATATTACACGAGTTCAATCTGCTGACGCATTTTGTGGCGTGACATCACACCACTACCAAGCCTTTACTTGAATTGTTTTTATTGTACCACCTCAGCGTGTTTAGCGAAGCGGTTTCCTTGGCACGTCTTGTCAAAGCAGAGATCGTGTTCCCCTTATCCCGGGATTCCCATCAATATGGACGTGGGTAACCCAACCGCACCATTGATTGCGGCGCTTGGGAGATAAGCGAGTTTTACCAGGACGGTGGGGACACATGTTTTTGTCCGCCCATATAAGGGGATAAATATCCAACCCTTTTACATGCGCCTTCTTCCTCCTTGGCTTATCCATCTCCGCAAACTCAAGCTCCAGCGCCCAAGTCCGCACTTCTCACCTCAACCTTCTCCAACTATGTCCGGAGCGGGAGGCAAGTGGATAGCCTCCTCCTTCACGGAGGGGCAGATCCAGAAACTGCGCGACGCCGGATATTTGTCCAGCAACATCGTGCACCGGCTCCCCGATGAGGGAGAGCTCATCCCCACCCCCAGGCCCCATGAGAGGGTACTATTTCTTCCCCATTTCCTCCGTGGACTGGGCTTCCCACTTCATCCCTTCGTCCGGGGGCTCATGTTCTACTACGGCCTGGATTTCCATGATCTGGCCCCGAATTTCATGCTCAACATCTCGGCGTTCATCGTCGTGTGCGAGGCCTTCCTCTGCATCCAGCCCCACTTCGGCTTGTGCTCAAGACCTTCAGTGTCAAGCCGAAGGTTGTGAAGGGCAGCCAAGCGGAGTGCGGAGATGCCATGGTGGGCAGGATGTCCCACTTTACCTGGCTGGAGGGCACTTTCGTGGAAACCATTAAGGGGTGGCAATCGGGGTGGTTCTACATCACCGAGCCGCGTGACCCTGAATGGGCAGCAGCCCCCGAATTCAAATCCGGCATCCCTACATGGCTCACCTCCTGGAAAGAGAGTGGCCGGATCTGGGGTGATTCGGAGGAGCTGATCGGACTCCAAGCCTGTATCCAAAAGCTGGTGGACAAGAAGCTCAAGCTTGTCAACGTAGTCCAGGTCATGCTCATCCGCCGGATTCTCCCGTGCCAACGACGGGGTTTCAACATGTGGGAGTTTGATCCGGCGCAGCACCAGACTCTAAGCGGGCTCTTCGACACTACGTACGAAGATGTCTGGAAGGTGCTGTTCAAGGGCGCCGAGGCTCCCGCATCCACTACCGAAGATCGCGGATTCAGCTCGCAGCGTCCGGTTGACGAGGTAAGTGATTTTGTCCTTTACGGAACGCTCGTTTTCCATAGTTTGACTCTAGGCGGGATCTAAACTCCCTTTTCCTTTGACAGGACTGGCTGGCGAAGGCCGAACAGACTATCTGTCCGGCCCCATTGCCAGAGGACCCAGCGGACGCCCGTCTAACGGGGCTGCTGGCTCCGGCACCCCACGTGGTGCCGGAGAAGAAGGCCAAGAAGAAGGCCACGGGGACTCGGAAGAGTTCCCGTTTTTAGGTCCTATCGGATGACGACTCCGAGGCCGACTCCTCTCACCAAGGTAAGGAGGAGAAGAAGAAAGCCTCTCCCCCAGTCGGGGGAGAGAAGAAAAGGAAGGCCTCCTCAACGAGGGAGGCCGAAGGGTCCAAGAAGGGAAAAACTGTTCCCCCGGGCTGCTCTGCCAATGCCAGTGACGACGAGGAAGACTGGCCCCCAAGGGCCAAGCCCCTGGCAAGATCGTGAGTATCCGGACTCCCGAATAACTTTATGGTTTTTTCTTTTTCGCCACACAATGTCTTTCTAATGCCGCATACAACCCTGCAGTCCGCCGAAGGACGATCTTCCCGCTTCATCGAGCGGGTCCTTAGGTGCGTCGGATATGGATTCTCTTCCGACCGCCTCCACCCCCCGTGACACGGATGATGCCGAGGTGGGATCCCGGGAAGGGACCCGCCAGGAGGAGGAGGCCCCGGAGGTGTCGCAGGACAACCTCCCGGACTTTGCACCGGATTCGGCTCCGGATCCCATAGTGGCTCCGAAGTCCGGCGGGTGGCCCCTTCGTAAGAAGGGCAAGACCGTGACGCCGGCAGCCTCTGCCCAACCGGAGGCGCCGGATAGCTTGCTGGAGGCGCTCAATGGCGCCTCCATCAAAGAGGAACACCGCACTGTTATGAGTGCGGTGATTCAGAAGGTGCAGCTTGCCAAGAGCGGGCTGACCGAAGCCTGCAGCAGCCTTCTAACAGGCTTTGAGGTAAGAATTTTGATATATGTAAAATAGTTGTGACACCCCAAAAATTTTGGCCTTGTTTTTAATGGAAATTTTTTTTGCCAGGATTTAAAACTTTGAATTTTTGAGCTCCATTTTGATTTTTGTTTAAATCTTTTCCTTCCCTGTTATGGTGAGTTTTTCCCAAAGAGAAAAACTTTTCAAAAATGTTGTTGGACTTGTTATAACCTCTCAAGAAAAACTTTCCTTTTATCAGTGTAACTAATTAAATAATTATGTTGGTTGATCTTTATTTTCTTGAAAAGGGTTTTTCTAGGTTAAATGGCCTTAATTGAACTACAACCATTTGATAAATTCACTTAAAATTTCCACAAAAATTTGGAGATGTCATGTGATGTTTTTAAATCACTTTTATGCTAAAATATATTTCATTCATAAAATATTTTGAGCCTTACACTCAATTTTTCTTCTCTGGTCCAGAGTGCATTTTGCACTACAACCTATTTAAATATTTCTTTAAAACTTCTACCAAAATTAAGGGAGGTCAGTAGGAGCCTATTATTTCACCTTGTGCAAAAACCTATTTGTGTCCTTTGAAAAATTTGAGTGAATCAACCTCATCTTCATTCTGGACCAACTTGATGGTTTGTACAGCAACCATGTTTTTACTTGCTCTTTAACCCTTGATTATTTCTCCTACTTGTAGTCCCCCATGTTAAACCCTTAAGTCCAGGAGCATGCACCTTTTGGATCATTTTTGGTTCATGAAATAATGTCATTTATTTCCTGTCCAGAATTGAAGTTTTGTAAAACTTGCAGTAACAAGTTTCTTCTTTTGTCCAACTAACATCACCACTCTCTCTTTCATCCACAGAGACACTGATCTGGAGATTTTGGCCACTCCAAGAAATGCCTAAGTGCCCTTGGCATTTTGTCAAACACCTGGTGTGCATGGCCAGTTTTGACATGTTTTTGTCTTTGCATTGTGACCTTGCACCTCGGATCATACTAGCATGTCCACTAGGATTCCAGTTGCTCCTAACCTGGGTCTGTTATTTGCCAGCCTCAACCGCGACCTCTAGCATGCTCTGGCATTTCGTCGAGCACATTCAGTGCGTGCACTGGACGCGCCCAGAGCGCGCGTATTGCAGCCACGCGGCCGAGCCGACACGCTGGCCCCCACGGCTTTGGCCCGCTCTGCAGAACCTCGCCACGCGCTCCCCTTCTCTCAGCTACACGCCAAGCCGCCCCTCGCCACGCCCGGCAAGCCAAGCGCTAGCCGTCGCCGCCGCCCGACAGCCTCTGGCCATGTCGGTGCCGCCCAAGCCACTCCCACTCGCCACCTGTCCCTGGAGCAGTGCACTCTCATCCACTAGCTCTTGTCGTCATCCCCAGCCACGCCACGTTGCCCTGCAAGCTACAGCGAGGCGGTTCACCGGAGAGCTTATCCGGCCGCCGCGGAACTGACCTCGACGAGCTATAAAAGGAGGCCCCCGAGCCACCCCGTGCACGCAGGAAGCCTTAGAATGCTCCCCTAGTTCTCCCATGGCAGCAAATCGACTCGGGGAAGGTCTTCTTCCCCATCTCCGGCAACGGCAGCCGCCACCACTGCCCCGGCCAATTCGGCACCACCAGGGCCTCCCACTCTCCGTTCTCTCCACCAAGAGCTTCCTCATCTTCCCGTGAGCCATCCCCACTACTCAATTTTGATCGGGGCACACCGCGGGAGAAAAATCACTTTGCTCCCGAGGCCACCTCCGCCGAGAAGCTCGCCGCCGGCAGCTTCCTCCGTCCCCACCTACCTGGCGACCACCGGGAGGATCACCCTGGAGTGGCGGATCCATCCCCGCCCTCTGAGCCCCGCGGGGAGCCGCTGTTCGCCGACGACGATCGCCGTTGCCTCGCCTCCGCCCGGGACAGAGAAAGAAGAGGGAGAAGACTGGTCAAACCTGACTAGTGGGCCCCCTGGACCCACTGTCAGCGACCTCGTGTCTGTCCACGTGGTTAAGTGGAGGCGTAAAGCCTCAAGATTTTTGGGAGAGAGAAGAAGCTTTCAAAAGTTTTGGAGTGCACCCTGCCTTTCCACACATTGAAGGCAAACATTCTGAACCCCGGCATAATATTTTGGTGTGATTGTCGATACCTTTATAACACCACCGCATTTCGAAGGACTTGTTATTTCCTGTGATATGATCATATGCATGGGTGCATGTTGTTGATTTCCATGCTGTTGGAAATGGACTCACTTGTGATGATAATCACCCTCTTATGCCTTGCATGCATACCGGCAGGAACCCGGGAAAACCTCTGCCTTGGGTAGGCTTGAGTTTGTCGCCGGTCTCCGTCGGGACGGTTATGTCTGGTATGGCATGGTAAGGTGATATGAGAGGTGACTCTGTTGGATGAGAATATACTTGTCATGCTAATCATGCAGGGAATACTTGAACCTCCTGAGTCGACCGTAGATCGAGTCTTGTTCCAGTAACCCCCATACTTGTTTCGTACTACCACTCGTCTCTACAGCAAGTAGAGTACGGTTCAGTAAGTTGTCAACCTCTTTCCAGCACACACCGTACAGAGAGGCCATGGTGGAAGATACCGGTTGTAGCTGGTAGGCAGGCCACCTGGTCCGGGGGCATGGGTGTTTCCGGTTGGGACCGAGAGGGGAGGCCACCCCTTAGAGCGCGCGATATAAATTTGATCCCATGCTACGTGAGGTTGTAGCCTCCCCACTTAAAGTTTGCTTAACAGGTGTCGTGGGTGATTCCAGACACGTGTGAGATAAGCTGGTGTGTGCAAGTTAGGTGTGTTTTCAACAGAAAGACCGTAGACAGAATTAGTCCTGCTGGACTAGAGAAATCCGTTACTCGTGGGTAAAGAGTACACCCTCTGCATAGAATAAACCTATTCGAATAGCCGTGTCCATGGTTAAGGATTACAGTCTGGGATGGGTCAAGTGTCGGTCTTAGCGTCGGTCTTCGAAGGTGAAACTGTTAATCCAGAAATGGAATTACTACTTGTGACTTGTGATAACAATGATTATTATTATTGTTGACTAACCCATGATATTATTGTAATTATCGTGTATCTCTGGGATGGTTCTACCTCCGGGATATTCACTATGATTGTTTCTTTTAAAGCCCTTTATGTGGCGTCGCCCAGACGCCCGACTGTGGCATTTCTTTTAAAGCCCTTTATGTGGCGTCGCCCAGACGCCCGACTGTCGCATTTCTTTTAAAGCCCTTTATGTGGCGTCGCCCAGACGCCCGACTGTGGCATTTCTTTTAAAGCCCTTTATGTGGCGTCGCCCAGACGCCCGACTGTGGCATTTCTTTTAAAGCCCTTTATGTGGCGTCGCTCAGACGCCCGACTGTGGCATTTCTTTTAAAGCCCTTTATGTGGCGTCGCCCAGACGCCCGACTATGGCATTACTTGTTATTTATTTCAAAAAAAAATTATACTATCATGTTATTGCAATTTATTAAATACCTTGCTTGCACGCATCCGAGAGTTATTTATCTTTTGTGACTGACGTCATGAGCATAAAATATTTTTCAGCACATCATTGTTATATTATACCTGTGTTCATAATGTTTGCGAGTACATTCAAAGTACTCACTGGCTTGTCCCTGGCTATTGTCTTGGCCAGATTTTCTTGCATGGAGAGGAGCGACGCGATGCCATCCCTGGAAACCACTCAATGGAGATAGCAGCCTCGCGAAGATAGGAATTTAACCTGGTCAGCTGTTCCCGTGGGGAATGGAGTCCCATAGACACAGATGTTTCACAACCCGCTTCCGCCATCAACCACTAGAAACCATTTGTTGTACCCACAGGCCAGAATGGTCTTGTACTACATATTTTGTATTTTTGCTTGGAGTTTCTGTATCAAGTTGGAGCCTCATCAGCTAACAGTAATCCTGGGGCTGATGAGCACGACGGTCTTTTCTGGAAATTTATTACCCGGAAAAACCGGTCGTGACAATAGTACCGCATAGACAGTAGCCCCTGATGCTCAGTTCGGTGTTCGGAAAGAAAAGCCGGACTGAGGATCTAAGAAGATATACGCAGGAGTCATAAAAAATGTGTCAATATGGGATTGCAGGCTGCGCTGCTGACCTCTGCCGCACTGACTGCGGAGGTCAATACTTTGAAGGAAAGCCTCGAGCGGTCCGAGAACGAGCTCGGCCGTGCCAAGAAGCAGCTCGAGGACAAGGAAGGTGAGTAACACCTTATTAAAATGTACCTTACAGAAAAGGATTTTGGTTGCAAAAAGAATGACAAGGATAACGTGGGTATGCAGGGGCCACTAACGAGGTGCCGACCCTGAAAGAGGCGGTGGCCGCGGCCGAACGCAATGCGGCCGTGGAGCGCACCGAGCGAGAGAAGCAGGAGGCGCGGGTGGCGGAGGTACAGCAAGAGCTCCAGGATCTCGTGAAAAACATGAGAGCCTGGAGCGTGACTCGAAGACTCGAGAGTCTGAGCTTGCAACGGCTCTTGAGAGTGCCAAAGCCGCTAAGGCCAAAGCCTACAAGGCCCTCCAGGAGATCGAGGCGGTGAAGAAAATAGCAGCAGGTAAGGCATTTTTCATGCAAAGTAAGCATGTGAGTGTTAATTACCTGTTGCTTACCCGAATTCGGAGCTCTCCAGGAGCGTTCGCAGATCTTCCTTGCAGCGTGTCCGATGCTGCCGCGTTCTATCGGGCCAAGGAGGGGAGCTCGACGGAGAAGGTCTTCTGGTCTCAGTATGCTGAGGCCGGACATCCGGTGCCCCTTAGCGACCAGCTGAAGCAGCTGGTCGAGCTCCACAACGCGGCCGAACAGGCCATGAAGGGCCTCATAGTTCGGCTGTGGCCTAAGGAGGCCATGCCTGGGAGCTACTTCAGCCTGGTGCGGAGGCTGGTGGATGCGTGCCCGTGGGTTGAAGTCATCAAGCACTCCGCCTGTATTGAAGGTGCCCGTCGGACCCTTGCCCGCGCAAAGGTGCACTGGGGCAAGATGGATGCCCAGAAGCTCGTGACGGACCCGCCACTAGAGGGCAAGGAGCATCGCACGCCCGAGATGTATTATAAGAGTGTGCTGAAGGGCGCCCGCACTATTGCGGGTGAGTGCTCCAAAGATGTAATATTTGAGTAGACTCGCATTTTGTTATCATGTGCGCTGAAAACTTAGTTCATTTGCACTGAGCAACGCATTTTAATTTAAAATATTACCTTCTGTGCGGCTGTTTATCAAATCTGAGAGATGGCAAGTCGTCGGCTTCAGCCCCCATGCCACGAGTGCTGGGGTGTTTGGGATAAATTTGAGCACTCTTGTTCCCATATTTGGGTCCATCTAGGGAGGCGCTCAACACAACGAACAAGGCAACCAGACTTATAATGCTTGAACACTCTCACTTAGCCATAGAATTCTATAATTTTAAATTTCGGCGAAGCCCCTAGTCTTCGGAAGGCCGAATTTGGGGCGCTATCCACGCCTGGGCCGGACTAAGTCGGCTCCTCGCTCTAAGCGGCATAAGTCTTTAAGGACTCGCAAAAAACCTCGCGAACAGCGACCAGCTCTCGCCTCATCATGACGGTCAGTTTTAGCTTTTTCCACTGAGGCGTTAACCCAGCTCAACTGGGGCGCAATCGCAGTGGTTCTCCCAGTGCTACCTTAGCCGATACAATGGAACGTAAGGTACCAAAACATGGGAGCCAGGCAAACCCAACCATTGACCCAAGACATGATTCGGAGCCGATGCATATAATGCTATAAGTTTGGGGTCCCGCACTTGTGAAAGTGTTCGGACTTATCACACCATGATGCGGGAAACGTAAGCTCCTGGTGTATCTCAATGAAATCTGTTTTATGCCTTTCACCAGTGCGGGCATTAAATCTGTTTTATGCCTTCTCACCAACTGTTTTATGCACCATGCGGGAATCTGTATTTAGACTCTCAATGAAAGCACCAATGTCGGTGTCAAAACCGGCGGATCTCGGGTAGGGGGTCCCGAACTGTGCGTCTAGGCGGATGGTAACAGATTTAATGCTCGTAATGGAGACCACCTGGATATTCGTTGTAGCCTTTCTCCTTCCCTGGTTGTTGCATCGTGAGTTCGGCATGTCTGCTGCCGGACAGGGCCTCGAACGAACGGAGTCATGTGGGAAAAAATAAAAAGGAAAAAGAAAAAAGAAAAAAAGAACGACACACTTGAGAGCCCCTGGTGTGGTTGAGCCGCAGTCTGGGCCTATCGTGGTCGTGCCCCTCTTCCCATGCCCATGGTATCTTCAGAGCGTAATGGTGTACACGAAGGACCTGTCTTGACGTTTTACAGGGGCTGGGGTTGGGGCCGCACTGCTATGCGTGCTCAGAACGTGCCAGGTGGTCGTGTTGTAGGTTACTCCGGGCACGCTTAGCTGTGTCCGGCCGCTTGGCAGCCGGACTCGAGCATTGCCTTAAAAGGCTGCTTTGTACTTCTGCCGCGAGAGCCGCTGTATGTTCCTCCGTTCGGAGGGAGCGTTTAGTGTTTCCGTTGACTGTGATGACTCCTCTAGGGCCTGGCATCTTGAGCTTGAGGTATGCATAGTGCGGCACCGCATTGAACTTTGCGAACGCGGTACGTCCGAGCAAGGCATGATAGCCGCTGCGGAACGGGACTATGTCGAAGATTGACTCCTCGCTTCGGAAGTTATCCGGGGATCCGAAGACCACTTCCAGTGTAACTGAGCCTATACAATTGGCTTCTACACCTGGTATGACGCCTTTAAAGGTCATCTTGGTAGGTTTAATCCTTGAGGGGTCTATGCCCATTTTGCGCACCGTGTCCTGATAAAGCAGGTTTAGGCTGCTGCCGCCGTCCATCAGGACTCTGGTGAGATGAAATCCATCGACGATTGGGTCTAGAACCAATGTGGCGAACCCACCATGGCCAATGCTGGTGGGGTGGTCCCTTCGGTCAAAGGTGATCGGGCAAGAGGACCATGGATTGAACTTCGGGGCAACTGGCTCCATCGCGTATACATCCCTGAGTGCACGCTTCCGCTCCCTTTTGGGTATGTGCGTTGCGTATATCATGTTCACCGTCCACACCTGTGGGGGGAAACCCTTCTGTCCTCTATTGTTCGGCGGTCGGGTCTCTTCCTCGTCATCGCTATGCAGCCCCTTTTCATTGTTTTCGGCAATTAACTTGCCTGCCTGCTTGAATACCCAACAGTCCCTGTTGGTGTGGTTAGCTGGCTTTTCGGGGGTGTTGTGTATCTGGCACAAGCGGTCGAGTATTCGGTCCAAATTGGACGGACCCGGAGTACTTCTTCTGAATGGCTTTTTCCGCTGACCGGGTTTAGAGCCTCTGAATCCGGCATTGAATGCCGTATACTCACTGTTGTCGCCGTTAATGCGGCGTTTGTTTTTGTTACGACGCGACCTGCCATTACGGTCCTTGATATCCGGACTGCCAGAATTTTTGCTGAGGTTGTTGCTGCGTGCTAGCCAGCTGTCCTCACCCGCACAGAAGCGGGTCATGAGTGATGTGAGGGCTGCCATGGATTTTGGCTTTCCCTGTCCTAGGTGCCGGGCAAGCCACTCATCGCGGATATTATGCTTGAAGGCCGCGAGGGCCTCCACATCCGGACAGTCGATGATTTGGTTTTTCTTGGTTAAGAACCGTGTCCAGAATTGTCTGCCCGATTCATCTGGCTGCTGAATTATGTGGCTGAGGTCATCAGCGTCTGGTGGTTGCACATACGTGCCTTGGAAGTTATCGAGGAATGCGGCTTCCAGGTCTTCCCAACTCCCAATTGACTCTGTTGGCAAGCTGTTAAGCCAATGCCTGGCTGGTCCTTTAAGCTTGAGGGGGAGATATTTGATGGCGTAAAGATCGTCACCGCGGGCCATGTGGATGTGAAGGAGATAGTCTTCGATCCAAACCGCGGGGTCTGTTGTGCCATCGTAAGATTCAATATTCACGGGTTTAAACCCTTCGGGGATTTGATGATCCATTACTTCATCTGTGAAGCATAGTGGGTGTGCGGCGCCTCATTACTGGGCGATATCACGACGGAGCTCAAAAGAGCTTTGTCTGTTTTGTTCGGCCCGGCCGGACTTACTGTGTCCGGCGCGATGGTTGTCGTCACGTATCATGGGGCGCCCACGTGATCCATAGATCGATCTTGATTGTCTTGCCCTATCCTCCAATATATCTCGCAAGTCCGGAGCGTTCCCCTGTGGCCTTGTGCTTTTCGAGCGATGCCGGGGTACGGGTCTAGTGAAGGGCCTAGAGGCCTCTCTGTCGTGACCACGGGGTGGTCGATCAGCCATATTGTCTCCTAGTGATGCGGGTTCATACGCCTCCTCCTCTAATCGGGGGAGCAGCTTGCGTTTAGGGTAGCTTTTGGAGGGGCGTTCGAGCTCATGCTCTTCTGCCGCGAGGAATTCAGTCCATCTGTCTGCTAGCAGATCTTGATCAGCTCTAAGCTGTTGCTGCTTTTTCTTGAGGCTGTTCGCCATGGCCATAAGCCTGCGTTTAAAATTCTCTTGTTCGACGGGATCCTCAGGCACGACGAATTCATCATCGTCGAGGCTTGCCTCGTCTCCAGAGGGAGGCATATAATCCTCTACCTCTTCTTCTGCCGCTCTCTCATGAGGGCTGGCGTCTCCGTCCTCCTGCGCTGGATCTTGCTGGAGTGGGTTGTCTTCGGCACTGCCCAGTGTATTGTTATCTCCGGTGCCAAAATCTTCATTCTTGCTGTGGCGGGATTTAGAGCGGCGCCGCTGACGCCGGCGCTTGGGCTGTTTCTTGGAGGGGTCATCCTCCGTTGTTCCTTCGCCATTCCCATCCTTTGGGATATCCACCATGTATATGTCATATGATGAGGTGGCTTTCCAGTGCCCGGTGGGTGCTGGTTCTTGGTCGTCTCCGGCATCGTCGTCCATACCATCGATGTCTTCGGAGTCGTAGTCTAGCATGTCAGTTAGATCGTCGACAGTGGCTACCAAGTGGGTGGTGGGTGGGCTTTGAATTTCTTCGTCGTCCGCATCCCAACCGTCCTGACCGCAGTCCGGCCAGGGCTCTCCTGATAACGAGAGATACTTTAGCGAACTCAAGATGTCGCCGAAAGGTGAGTGTTGAAAGATCTCCACCGTGGTGAACTCCATGATCGGCGCCCAATCAGATCCAATCGGAGGGGGCGTGGGAGGTTCAGAGTCCGGCAAGGAGTCCGGCACCTCAGAGTCACGAGCTTCATGAGGGACAAGGTCAGTGTTCGGCTCTATCGTCATAGAGGTTGCAGCCCCTGAGGCGGTGTCTAGCCATCCGTCCTTGACCTGCGCAGCCGGCTCCGAGTTGAAGATCGGAGCGGGTTCGAGTGCGGCCTCCAGGGTACTGTCCGGCTGCAGAGCCAAATCATGCTCACCGTGACAGTGCGGCACGCTCGGCTATGGCTCGAATCCATCGAGGATCAAGTCCCCGCGGATGTCAGCCGTGAAGTTCAAACTTCCAAATCTGACCTGACGGCCAGGGGCGTAGCTTTCGATTTGCTCCAGATGGCCAAGCGAATTGGCCCGCAGTGCAAAGCCGCCAAATACAAAGATCTGTCCGGGGAGGAGGGTCTCACCTTGGACTGCATCGCTGATGATGATCGAAGAAGCCATCGAGCCTATCGGTGACGGCACAGAGGAACTCTCAATGAAAGCACCAATGTCGGTGTCAAAACCGGCGGATCTCGGGTAGGGGGTCCCGAACTGTGCGTCTAGGCGGATGGTAACAGGAGACAAGGGACACGATGTTTTACCCAGGTTCGGGCCCTCTTGATGGAGGTAAAACCCTATGTCCTGCTTGATTAATATTGATGATGTGTGTTACAAGAGTGGATCTACCACGAGATCAAGGAGGCTAAGCCCTAGAAGCTAGCCTATGGTATGATTGTTGTTCGTCCTATGGACTAAAGCCATCCGGTTTATATAGACACCGGAGAGGGCTAGGGTTACACAGAGTCGGTTACAATGGTAGGAGATCTACATATCCGTATCGCCAAGCTTGCCTTCCACGCCGAGGAAAGTCCCATCCGGACACGGGACGAAGTCTTCAATCTTGTATCTTCATAGTCTTGGAGTCCGGCCGATGATGATAGTTCGGCTATCCAGACACCCCCTAGTCCAGGACTCCCTCAAACACCATGGAGCAGCTCAAAGAGTGGTTCAAATCTGAGCGGACCAACTGGGATATCGAAAAGGCTGGGTTGCTGAAGCGGGCGGAAGACGCTGAAGTAGCTCTTAAACCGGTGACGGAAGAGCTTACTGGATTAAAGCGCCAAATCAATGCCATGACTTCTGCAATATTTGGTAAGTACCGTTTGCCAATGCCTTATGAATATTCCGCTTTGAAATTTGCCGGTTCAACTTGAAATCCTTAAACCGCTGTAGGTGGCCGCATTGCTCAGCTGGGCTCTGATATGCGGAGGAAGCTCAATGCCACCTATACGCTGATTGAACAGTTGTATACCGGTGCCCAACGGGTTATCTGCGCAACTTCTTATGACAATGCAGCCCCAACATTGATGAAGGACACTCTGGCTAAGTTATCTACGACGCCAGCTTAGATAGAAGAGGTGAAGCGATCCGCCGCCAGGGCTGGCGCTTTGTTAGCACTGACCCGAGCCAAGGCATGGATAGCTGATCTTGATCTCGTCGATATTGCCAAGGGTTTTCCTAGTGAACAGGAAAATGGGGCAGTGTTTGACAATGACACCCTCAAACGTGTGACAAGGGAGATGCGTCCTCTGGCGAGCCAACTGGCTGAAGAAGCAAACCTGACGGTTCACCGCTCTTTCTATGATGCTGACAACAAACGGGTTGAGGCTGTCATTCTGGAAGTGCAAACCCTTATTCCACCAATCCGTAAGCATACTTACGCCCCTGACGTTGACCCGACTGATCTTATAAGTGAAGAGGCTGTCTTTCAGGCCTTAACCTAGATTGACTGGACCACCGCTGACTCCCAACCACTGGGTGAAGATGAGGAGGTTGAACCGACGCCAGATGATCCATCTACTTCACGTCAACATGGCAATGATGCTTGATCTGGCAATCCGGTTGACTTTGCACAAAACTTTCCAGTTTAAGACAATTCCATATTTTGGGTTGTTTAAGCACCTTTTAATAGGGTAGCAAAAATACTTTGTTCCGTTGCCATCGTGCAGTGGGAAATACTTTATGTGTTCCGTCACGAAAATTTCAATGTTGGCTTATATATCATAAGATGCAATCCCTATGTCTGCATAAAAAGAATTGTCCTGACGGTTTACCGCCGGACGGGTCATAATGCCCAAGGTAAAGCCTGTTTGATAACCAGTCTTTACAAAATATGAAATAACTCATACATGTGATGTGATATATCATGTTAGTTGGTTTACTAACTTTGACTGTAATAAGGGCGAAGACCCAAATCTTGAATTTTTGTACAACTTCACCTTGTACTGATGGTGTATAAGAAGTCATGCCGGGTTACAATGAACACCAGATGATCAAAACTGGCGACAAGTAGTCAAGGCCAGGCCGGGTTAATACACTCCGGTTTAACAATAGGTTCGTCAACTTTTAGTTGAGACCCAAGCCGGGTTAACTAACACCGGGTTAATGTGATGACTGAAAAGCCATACCAGATCAAAGATGTCGGTTTAACACAAAAATCAGTAAAAAGAAAAATAGTGACAAGTACAAATAAAACCGTGTAGTCGAGGCTTTTCAAGGGCTGCCAGGCCCAAATTCGAGGCTTTTCATGGGCTGCCAGGCCGCTGAGTTAAACCATTTGACAAAACCTTTTAAGATGGGCCTCCAACTAACCAATCACTGTTTTAACTTTGACAAGTTCAGGGTCTCAATGAGAGTAACTGTCAAACGTTCGGAGGGTCATGCCAGGATTACCTGGATAGGAGTGGCTTACTTGATGAAGGCAGGTTAACCCGGCGTTTTAGGTAAATATACCAGGCTTCCAAGCCGTGGGTTGATACCGAGCTACAAGGGTCCATTCAAACTCCTTGGTATTTGACACAAGGAGCCCCCAAGTAACATGATGAGTTGTGCTCATTAGGTGCCTATGTTTGAGTTGTGCATAGCATCCAGACTCTCTTTGGCCCTTTGGGTGTGAAGCTCCCGAGCTTTATTGTGGCATGATAGCCGGTTTAATAGGTAGCATTCCGCTTTGTCAGCTGAAGCCCCCATGCAACTCAAAGGATATTTGAGAAAAAACAGCAGAGGCCCTGCTTATAGCAAGGATGCCGGTTTATTGTATTTATCATAATATATACATTGTCGAAATATGTACATAAGAAAAGCCTATGGCTCAAGTATAGTAAGGCCGTAGGAGAGCTATGTTCCACGGCCGCCTGGCCTCCTCCTCAGAAGTGCGTGACTTGTCTCGAAGGTCAATGAGGTAGTATGATCCGTTGTGCAGATTTTTGCTGACCACAAAGGGTCCTTCCCAAGGTGGGGATAACTTGTGCATGTCGGTCTGATCCTGGATGAGAAGGAGCACCAAATCGCCTTCTTGAAAGGTTCTTGTCCTAACCCGACGGCTATGATAACGCCGCAGGTCTTGCTGGTAAACCGCCGAACGGGCTAAAGCCATATCTTGTTTTTCATCTAACAGCTCCAACGCCTCCTGGCGTGCTTGCTCATTGTCCGCTTCAACATAATTAGCAACCCGGGGCGAATCGTGACGAATATCACTTGGTAGGACCGCCTCTGCCCCGTACACCATGAAGAAAGGCGTGTAACCCGTCGATCTGTTGGGAGTGGTGTTGATGCTCCATAACACAGAAGGCAATTCTTCCACCCAACAACCCGGCGTCCGCTTTAAAGGAACCATAAGCCGGGGTTTAATACCCTTCAAGATTTCTTGATTAGCTCTCTCTGCTTGGCCATTGGTCTGGGGGTGCGCCATAGATGCTAAGTCAAGCCGGATGTGTTCTCTCTGACAAAAATCTTCCATCTCACCTTTAGAGAGGTTTGTGCCATTATCCGTGATGATGTTGTATGGAAAGCCAAAGCGGAAGATAATCTTTTTGAGAAATTGAACCGTCGTAGCCGCATCACACTTGCTGACAGGATCCGCTTCAACCCACTTGGTAAACTTGTCAACCGCCACCAGAAGGTGGGTCTTCTTATCCTTGGAGCGTTTAAAGGGTCCCACCATGTCAAGCCCCCAGGTGGCAAACGGCCAAGTGATGGGAATCATCCTTAATTCTTGAGCCGGAACATGAGCCCTGCGTGAAAAATTTTGACAAGCATCACATCGCTTTACCAGATCCTCCGCATCAGCATGAGCTGTCAACCAGTAGAACCCATGACGGAAAGCTTTTGCAACCAAGGACTTTGAACCGGCATGATGACCACAATCCCCTTCATGAATTTCCCGTAGGATCTCTTGGCCTTCTTCCGGGGAAACACAACGCTGAAATACGCCTGAAACGTTGTAGCGGTGTAACTCGCCATTGTGAATAACCATGGACTTGGACCGCCGAACTATCTACCGAGCCAGGACTTCATCCTCTGGTAACTCGCCTCTATTCATATACGCCAGATACGGAACCGTCCAATCTGGCACAACATGTAAAGCGGCCACTAATTGAGCCTCCGGATCAGGAACAGCCAAATCCTCCTCTGTAGGCAACTTAACAGACGGGTTATGCAAGATATCTACAAAGGTATTGGGGGGTACCATTTTACGCTGAGATCCAAGCCGGCTTAAAGCATCTGCTGCTTTGTTTTTGCGTCGGTCGATATGCTCAACCTGATACCCTTTGAAGTAATCCGCCACAATATCCACCTCACGTTTGTAAGCCGCCATGAGTGGATCCTTAGAATCCCAAGTACCAGAAACTTGCTGAGCCACCAGATCAGAGTCTCCAAAACATCGCACCCGGCTTAAGTTCATCTCCTTGGCCACGCGGAGCCCATGGAGTAGAGCCTCGTACTCAGCTGCATTGTTAGTACAGGGGAACATTAAATGGAGGACGTAACGAATTTTATCACCTCGAGGGGAAGTAAGAACAATGCCAGCCCCCGAGCCCTCCAATTGCCTGAAACCATCAAAGTGAATAGTCCAGTATGTATTATCCGGTTTGTCCTCTGGCGCCTGCAACTCAGTCCAATCGTTGATGAAGTCCGCAAGTGCCTGAGACTTTATAGTTGTTCGAGGCACATACTTCAGACCATGTGGACCAAGTTCGATTGCCCATTTTGCAACCCGGCCAGTTGCCTCCCTGTTCTGAATTATATCACCCAATGGAGCTGAACTAACCACTATAATGGGATGGCCTTGGAAGTATTGTTTGAGCTTCCGGCTTGCCATAAAGACCCCATATACAAGTTTCTGCTAATGCGGATATCGCTGCTTTGACTCAATAAGCACCTCACCGATATAGTAAACTGGTCGTTGAATCGGATACTCCTTACCAGCCTCCTTGCGCTCCACAACAATTGCCACACTGACAGCACGGGCATTAGCAGCCACGTACAATAATAAGGGCTCCTTGTCAACCGGAGCAGCAAGGACTGGTGGTTCAGCCAACTGTCGCTTCAAGTCTTCAAACGCCGCATTAGCCGCATCACTCCAGACAAAGGTGTCTGTTTTCTTCAACATCTGATACAGCGGGATCGCCTTCTCTCCCAAACGACTGATAAACCGGCTTGGTGCTGCAATCCGACCTACTAAACGTTGAACATCATTGATGCATGCCAGTTTAGCCAAAGATGTAATCGCTTTGATGTTCTCCGGATTAGCCTCAATCCCCCTATTGGACACCAGAAAGCCTAGAAGCTTGCCTGCCGGTACACCAAAGACACATTTGTCCGGATTGAGCATCATCTTGTAGACACGTAGATTGTCAAAGGTCTCCTTGAGATCATCTATCAATGTCTCCTTCTTTTTGGACTTTACTACAATGTCATCAACATAGGCATGAACATTGCGCCCAATCTGAGTATGAAGACAATTCTGCACACAGTGCTGATAAGTCGCCTGGGCACTCTTGAGCCCAAAGGGCATAGAAACATAACAGAAGGCTCCAAAAGGAGTGATGAAGGTGGTCTTCTCCTGGTCCTTAACTGCCATCTTGATCAGATGATAGCCTGAATAAGTGTCCAAGAAACTCAAACGCTCACAACCCACCGTTGCATCAATGATCTGATCAATACGCGGGAGAGCAAAAGGATCGGCCGGACAAGCTTTGTTCGAATCTGTGTTATCCACACACATACGTCAAGTGTCGTTTTTCTTAAGAACAAGCACCGGATTGGCCAACCACTCAGGGTGGAATACTTCAACGATAAACCCAGCAGCCAACAGTCGGGCTACCTCTTCACCAATTGCCATGCGTCTTTCCTCGTTAAAATGACGAAGAAACTTCTTGACCGGTTTAAACTTGGGATCAATATTGAGAGTGTGCTCAGCGAGTTCCCTCGGTACACCTGGCATGTCAGAAGGTTTCCATGCAAAGATGTCCCGGTTCTCATGGATGAACTCGATGAGCGCGCTTTCCTATTTCGGATCCAGATTTGTGCTGATGCTAAACTGCTTAGATGAATCGCCAGGAACAAAGTCAACAAGTTTAGTCTCATCAACCGGTTTAAAATGTAGGGTCGGGTCATGCTCAGTGGTAGGCTTCTTCAGAGGGGTCATGTGTGCCGGATCAAGATTTTCCTTATAAAACTTCAGCTCCTCTGTAGCACAAACCAACTCAGCATAGGTCGCATCACCTTCTTCGCAGTCCAAAGCGATTTTGCGGCTTCCGTGAACCGTAATGGTCCCTTTATGACCCGGCATCTTTAGCTACAAGTAAATATAACAAGGCCTCGCCATGAACTTTGCATAAGCCGGTCGCCCAAACAGTGTGTGGTACGGGCTTTGGATTCTTACCACCTCAAAGGTCAATGTCTGAGACCGGGAATCATGTTCATCACCAAACACAACTTCCAAAGAGATCTTACCAACAGGATACGCTGATTTACCTGGTACCACACCATGAAAAACAGTATTGGACGGTTTAAGACTCTTGTCTGTCAACCCCATGCGATGGAAGGTCTCATAATACAGAATGTTGATATTGCTCCCTCCATCCATGAGTACCTTGGTGAACTTATAACCTCCCACATGAGGTGCCACCACCAAAGCCAGGTGACCCGGATTGTCAACCCGGGGCGGATGATCCTCTCTGCTCCATATAATAGGTTGCTCGGACCACCGCAGGTAACGTGGTACTACCAGTTCAACAGCATTAACTACCCTCTTGTGAAGCTTCTGATCACGCTTGCACAAACTAGTGGTGAACACATGATACTGCCCACCATTCAACTGCTTTGGGTGACTCGGGTAACCCGACTGCTGCTGATTTCCTTGATTACTTTGCTGATTATTACCACCTTGGTTGTTCTGGTTGCACTGATTATTCTGAAATCCAGAGCTTGAACCGCCGCCTCCATGAAAACCTGGACCTGAACCGCCTGATGGACCCTGATCACACCGGAAAAGATCAGAGTTTTTGAACTCCTTCATAATGTGACAATCTTTCCAGAGATGCGTCGGAGGAACCTCCTTGGTCCCATGTTTCGGGCAGGGCTGATTCAACAAACGCTCCATATTCATTCCGCCGCCGCGCTGGGGCAGTTTACCCTTACGACGCTGCACATTAGCATTAGCTACAAAATCTGAATCCGCTTTACGCTTACCGTTATTCCCATGGCCTCCTTGGTTGTGTTGTTGTCCCTTCGCACCGCCGTTCTTCTTTCCCTTCTCCGGTTTCTCCTCATCAGAATCGGGATCCTTGGTATTATCTGAATCGGCATACTTGACCAAGGCGGCCATAAGGGTGCCCATGTCGTTGCAGTGACACTTGAGCCGTCCCAAATTCATCTTCAGTGACTTAAACCGGCAATTACGCTCCAAGGTGATGATTGCCGAGCCAGCATTAATACGGTCCGATGAATGCAAGACTTCTGAAACCCGGCGCACCCAATGAGTTGTTGACTCGTTCTTCCCTTGCACACAGGCATCAAGATTCACAATGGACATAGGCTGCTTACATGTGTCTTTGAAATTGGCTATAAACCGGGCCTTCAACTGGTCCCATGACTCGATGGAGTTAGCTGGTAAATTTTTCAACCAAGTGCGGGTTGTTCCCTGCAACATCATCGTGAAGTACTTTGCACAAGCCGCTTCATCAACGTCGAGCATCTCCATTGCCATCTCATAACTTTCTACCCACGCCTCGGGTGGCTAATCAGCGGTGTAATTCGGCACCTTATGGTGGGCCTCTGAAGTCCTTCGGCAATTGCACATTACGGAGAATCGGAATAAGGCACGGCACACCCCGCGAGCTGAAAGCAACCCTGACGCCTCCGTCTACTGACGCTGCTGGCTAAACCGGGGCGGGTTGGTATCGCCCCGTATGTTGTGCTGCTAAAGCGGCCTCCCGTCATGCTCTGCCATTATCCACCACGTCCTGAGCGTTCATATCACCACGCACTAGATTAGGCCCTTGAGGGACAATGCAGTGCCGCGCACTGCTAGATACCTCCGGATCATCTATGTGCCTGCTATAGCTTTTGCTCGGTCGTGGAGTTGAGTGAACCTTGTCTCGGCTATACGAGTAAGCTTGTTGTTGTGTCAAAGCTGTTTGAAGAAGATCCCTGGCCCGCCGTGTCTCAACCGCTGTCGGCGATTCACCTTCAATCGGAATAGCAGCCAACCGGGATACTGCTGCTATCATATTGTCCATCGGGGTAGAAAAGTGACCCAGCGGTGGTGTGGTATACCGCGGTGGGTTGTCCGTACGCTGAGGTGGACCCATCACCTGAGGTTGATTCGGCGCCCCGGTCCTTGGATCGGTATTCCGGTTTACTGCTGGCGGGTTACTAGTTCATGCACCTGGCGTTCCAAAGAGATTCATTGCATTGTAATCCGCCGGCAAGCGAGATTGATGTTTCTTTCTGGATACTTGATTCAAAGCGTTCTGATCCATCAAAAGCCGATAATTCTCAGCTTGAATCCTTTGCGCCTGGGCATCTAAAGCGGCCTGTTCCTCCGCCATCCTGGTTTCCTCAGCCGCTAAGTCCGCTTTGGCTTGCGTTATCTGATCTTTTAGACTCGCAATGTCCGCATTGTGCTGATCCTGCATCGCTGGTGTAACTGCTGTGGTCAACAAGGCCGCCCAGGCATCCATCAAACCAGAGAGAACTTGAGCCGGCCGGCACACGGAGCCTCCTGCCCCTGCTACCGGTCCAGACGCCGCCGCAGTAGAGTTTTGCAAAGTTGGTTGTGTTCCAGCCATGAAGATTCCAACGTGGTTCGGCGTTTCCAGGAATTTCGTAATATTGGTGCCATCGGAATACCCTTCAAACACGCCATCTTGAACTTGGTACAGGGATTCGGTTTCACCAGATGATTCGCCGTCGGAATAAGCGACCGTGTCACCCTCAGACACCGGTTCAGATCTGATCCCGAGGACACATCCCACGAACACACGCTTCATGGGTGGCTGGATCCGGGCAGGGCTTGCACACTGAGCCGTTTCGACGAGGTCGGTGCAGATGTCCGGCTCAGGGCCCGGTTCGCCGATCTTGCCGATGAAGACGTGAATTCCGCCGAAGGGGACCCGGTACCCATACTCGATTGAGCCGGCCTCGGGGCCCCAGCCTGCATCGTTGATGTAGAGCTTTCCGCGATGACTCTTGGTCATCCGGACCACCATGTATCCTTTGAGTCCTTCGAAGTTGCCCTTCAAGAAATCGAAACCATCATGCGATAGCCCCACGGTGGGCGCCAACTGTCTGTGGGGATCGAATTTCCGGGTATTAATTTCCAGAAAATGGCCCTTGTGCTCATCAGCCCCAGGATTACTATTAGCTGAAGAGGCACCAACTTGATACAAAATTCCAAGCAAAACACAAAATATGTAGTACAAGACCATTCTGGCCTGTGAGTACAACAATATGGTTCTAGTGGTTGATGGCGGAAGCGGTTTGTGGATCATCAGTGTCTATGGGACTCCATTTCCCACAGGAACAGCTGACCAGGTTAACTCCTATCTTCGTGAGGCTGCTATCACTGTTGCTTCGGTTCCGCTCCGCGCAAGAAAATCTGGCCAAGACAATAGCCAGGGACAAGCCAGTGAGTACTTTGAATGTACTCGCAAACATTATGAAACACAGGTATAATATAACAATGATGTGCTAAAAATATTTTTATGCTCATGACGTCAGTCACAAAAGATAATAAAAACTCTGATGCATGCAAGCATGTTATTTATGAATATGCAATAACATAGTAGTATTTAAATAAATAACAATCATGCCACAATCGGGCGTCTTAGCGACACCACATAAAGGGCTTTAAAATAAATGCCACAGTCGGGCGTCTTAGCGACACCACATAAAGGGCTTTAAAATAAATGCCACAGTCGGGCGTCTTTGCGACACCACATAAAGGGCTTATAAAAGAAATGCCACAATCGGGCGTCTTAGCGACACCACATAAAGGGCTTATAAAAGAAATGCCACAGTCAGGCGTCTTAGCGACACCACATAAAGGGCTTATAAAAGAAATGCCACAGTCGGGCGTCTCAGCGACACCACATAAAGGGCTTATAAAAGAAATGCCACAGTCGGGCGTCTTAGCGACACCACATAAAGGGCTTATAAAAGAAATGCCACAGTCGGGCGTCTTAGCGACACCACATAAAGGGCTTATAAAAGAAATGCCACAGTCGAGCGTCTCAGTGACACCACATAAAGGGCTTATAAAAGAAATGCCACAGTCGGGCGTCTCAGCGACACCACATAAAGGGCTTATAAAAGAAATGCCATAGTGAATATCCAGGAGGTAGAACCATCCCAGGGATATTCAATAAAACCAATAATGTAACGGGTTAGTACACAACAGAAATAATGATCATAAACATCACAAATCACAAGTCGTGATTCCGGTTCTGGTTTAACAGTTTATCCTCCGAAGACCGACACTAAGACCGACACTTGACCCATCCCAGACTGTAATCCTTGACCATGGACACGGCTATTCGAATAGGTTTAATATAAACAAAGGGTGTACTCTTTACCCACGAGTGACGGATTCCTTTAGTCCATCAAGACTAATTCCGTCCACGGCCTTTTAGTTGGAAACACACCTAACTTGCACACACCAGCTTAACTCACATGTGTCTGGAATCACCCACGACACCTGTCAAGTAAAACTCTAAGTGGGGAGGCTACAACCTCGACGTAACATGGGATCACAAAAATTTATACCGCGCGCAAACTGGGGAGCTACCCCCTTCGGCTACAACCGAAACACCCATGCTCCCGGACCAGGTGGCATGTCTACCGAATGCCTCCAGTATCTTCCACCATGGTCTCTCTGTACGGTGTGTGCTATGAAACGGGTTGACAACTTACTCAACCATACCCTACCTAAGGCAGGGACAAGTGGCAGCACGAAACAAGTATGGGGGTTATCGGAACAAGACTCAATCTGCGGTCGACTCATGAGGTTCAAATATTTTTCTGCGTGATTAGTATAACAATATATACTTCAACCAACAGATAGAAACATCACACGACATACCCCCTCAAGCAATATCGGACACGACCGTCTCGACAGAGGACTAGGAACAAGACCGTGTCTACCCAAGACAGAGGCCCTCTCGGCTTTCCTTCCGGTATGCGTGAAAGGCATATGACGGTGATTTCCATCACAACCATATCAACTCCATTAGAATGAAAATAATTAACATGCACTCATGAGAAGGAACACATCCTCACATAAAATGACGTATGCTCGTGTCGGGGTGGTGTTGTCACCGAGTCAAACAACACACACAAAAATTACACCAGGGTTCAGAATGCTTGCCTTCAGGTCATGGGAAGGCAGGGTGCATTCCAAAACATCTTGAAATCTTTCTCCTCTCTTCAAAAATCCTATTTAAAAAAATATGTTTGAAATAACACTCAAAATCAAAACAGCACAAAAAGTTGTTTTGAATTTTTTTAAATAAATCTTAAAAGAAACTAGACAATATTTGAGAGAGGTAGGAAAAGGAATCAATTCATTTGGAGTTGTATTTAATAAGATATAGCCGGTCAAAGTTTGGTCAAAATCTGTTATTTAAAATAAAACAAAAAAGAAAAACGTTTCGAATAAATACGTACACGTCGAAAACGTATTCTGGAAATACGCTTCCACTTATCCAGCGTGGACTATGCCTGAGTCACTGACAGTGGGCCCGCCTGGCCCACTGGTCAGGTTTGACTAGTCCACTTCCCTCCTCTTCCTCTGCCCGAGAGGGAGGGGCGGGACTCCGACGACGCTCGCCGGTGAACGGCGGCACCGCTCGATAAACAGAGGTCACCCACGGGCTCAGGGGGTCGAGGCGGTCACTCCGGTGGTTGTTTTGTTCTCTGGGGTGGACGGAGCTACCGGCGGCGAGCTCCGCGGCGGACGGTGGTCGTCGGAAAAAGTGAGATTTCGCCCGTGGCGAGTCCCGAACAAGATTGAGTAGGGGGACGGACTCACGAGAGGGTGAGGGGGTTCCTGGTGGAGAGAGTGGAGAGGGGGAGGCCCTGGTTGCGCCGAACGGAGTCGGGAGGCGGCGGTGGCCGGACTGGCCGGAGTGGGGGAAGACGGCCTCTTTCTCTCCAATTGACGGCAACGGGGGCACCAGGAGTATGGTGTGAGGCTGCTTGTGTGCTCGGAGGGCTCGAGGGGCTTCCTTTTATAGCACTCCCACGTTGGTTCGCGGCGGCAATGGATGAGCTCATCGGCGACCGATGTTCTGTAGCTGCAGGGCATCGTGGCGAGGCTGGGGATGGCGGCAGGAGCTAGCGGACGAGCGGGCACTGCTCCAAGGGCGAGCTGGTGAGCGGGGGTGGCTTGGGCGGCGCTGGCTAGCGCAGGAGCTGTCGGGCGGCAGTGGCGGCTAGCTACTGGCCTGCTGGAGACGTGGCGAGGGCTGCGGGGCTCGTGGTGTGCAGAAGGGGGCACAGCGTGCTGGCTGCGGTCGGTCACGGACCGGAGTGAGTGCGGGGCAACACGCGGCGGTTCGGGCGCGACACGTGCAAAACGCGTGCTCCGCTCACGCTCTGGGCGTGCCCAGTGCATGCACGGAACGTGCTCGATGAAATGCGAAGGCATGATAGGGGGCTCTAAACCACAAGAGGGTTAGCAGGGTGGGGTTATAGGTTAGGGCAAATCCATGGGACATGCTGGTCTGGTCAGGGGATCAAGATCATAAAGTAAACAAACTCTTATGCCAAATCTGTCCATGCTCTCAAGGTGTTTGAAAAAATGCCAAAGGCACCTAGGCAGTTCTTGGAGTGGCCAAATCTCCCAGAGTGGGGTCTCTTTAGAAGAAAGAGAGGGTGGTGAGGTTAGTTTGCCAAATGGAGAAACTTGTTAGTGCAGTTTTTGCAAAACTTCAATTCTGGACAGGGAGTAAATGGCATCATTACATGGACCAAAAGTGTTCCAAAGAGTGCATGCTCCTGGACTTAGAGGTTTTGCAGGGTTGAATACAAGCAGGTGAAAGCACAAGGTCACTAGAGCAAGAATGAATAGGGTTGCAGTAGAAAACACCAGGCTGGACCAGAAAGAAAAAGAGGTTGAAACACTCAATTTTTCCAAAGAACACCACTAGGTTTTTGCATAAAGTTGGATGACATACTACCACGGACATCCCATAATTTTGGTGGAGGCTCTAAAGAAATATTTAAATAGGCTATAGTGCAAAAATGCCCACTGGACCAGATTTGAAAAACAGGTGTGGAACTCAAAATATGCAATGAATGGAATATATCATTGCACAAAAGTGGTTTAGAGACATCACTTGACATCTCCAAATTTTGGTTGGAATTTTAGTTAAAGTTATCAAAAGATTACAGTTCAAAAAGAGCTCCAAAACTTAAAACTAGTCATTTAAATGAATACAGCTCAGGGTGAAATAATTAAATAAATAATTCTGCTGATTAAGAAATGTTTTAAAGAGAGAGCATAGAAGTCCAATACATTTTGGAAAGATCCACTTGGGTAGAAACTCCCCAATAATAAAAAGAAAAGCTCTGAAATCAACAGAAATATCTAGAAGGCAAAATTTTAAAACTCCTGGCAAAATTTTAATATTTAAAACTTGGTTAAATTTTTGGGGTGTTACACTGTCGTGGAAATATCACGTCAGATGTCCTCGTGTAAGGACTTAGTCGTGGAGCCATCGCGACGGGTTTGCTTAAAGGGGTTAAACCGGACAAAGGACACAAGGGATTTTATACTAGTTCGGCCCCCTCGATGAAGGTAAAGGCCTACGTCTAGTTGTGATGGGATTATTGGGGTCTCGCTAACCAGGGAGCTAAACAAGCTATGCATGGCTATCGAGTTCTGTTTCTTGTCCCTGAACCGCCGCCGGGTCGTCCCCTTATATACACGGGTTGATGCCCGGCCGGTCTACAGAGTCCCGAGGCCGACTCATACAAGTGTTCGGCTCGGTCTCTCCCTTCCTTATCTTACAATACAAGTTACATGACTATGGTAGTTTACCAATATGGGCCCTAATCCTCCTTTGGGCTCCGGGCCTCTAAGTTTCATAGTAAAGCGCCATCTTCTAATCTCCGCGGGCTTCAATACGGTTGAGTGTAAACCAGCCCCTCCTGGGCGGTTTATACTCAATAGTTATATCCCCAACAGACTCCATTTGATATTCCTTTCCTTCGATATACTGAAATAGGCAAAAAAACAGCAATTCGGGCTCGGCCTCCGGTTAGTAGGTTAGTCCCAAAAATGATATAAAAGTGTAAAGTAAAGCCCATAAACATCCAAAATAGGTAATATAATAGCATGGAACAATAAAAAATTATAGATATGTTGGAGACGTATCATCACTACGGACTATGATCGGATTGGGCTTAAACACGATCAGAGAGAAATTGAATCTCCGCCGATCACCCATCAGGTAGCAGTAGTAGAGGAGCAATACAACTCTTCCCTTATACTGAGGACGAACTATGTCTGGATTTCCGAGCTCACCGAGCCGGATACCGCCCGCGGGAAGACATACCCCGAACTCCGAACTTAGAATCGGACTCTGGGCCGGAGAAATTAGACGATACCCCGGAGCCCGAACTGTTAAGCTCGGAAACGCCTCAAACTCCGAATCCCATATTGGACCAGGGTTCAGACTTAAATCCACCCACCCACCCAGATACAAGCGATCTTACCTACATCTGTCGGATCTAGGGTTCCGGCAGACCCTTGAGGTTCGAACACTAGGGTGCGCGCGGAGGTTTCGCCTTCTACCTACCTGTTCCTCGCCGAATCACTAGGATCTAAACTACAAGAGGAACAACACAAGAGACACAGAGTTTATACTGGTTCAGGCCACCATTGTGGTGTAATACCCTACTCCAGTGTGTGGTGTGGTGGATTGCCTCTTGGGCTGATGATGAACAATACAAGGAAGAACAGCCTCGCGAGGGTCTATTCTTGCGGTGGTGTTCTCCCCTTGGAGGGGTTGTTTCTCGATCCCTAGATACTATGGTGGCTTGTCCTATTTATAGGCAAAGGCCCTGGGCCTCTTCCCAAATATTGAGCGGGAAGGGCTCCAACAATTGGCCATTTTGAAGGGGAATATCTGGTACACTTATCCTGACTAAAGTTGGTCCTCGCCTGTCAAAGGCTCTGGCGGTGACGCCGGCTTGGGCCCCACGGTGACCTCCATCCTGCCGTTGGACTGGTCTTGGTCTTGTTGCACCGAAATGGATGCCTTTGCTTGATGCTCTCGCCTGCGCTTGCTCCCCTTGCACCAAAGAGGAAAGAAGGACACTGCACGGGCTGGCGCCCGGCTGGCGCCCTTGGTCGTCATGGCTTGCGTCATGGGCACCTCACGAGGTACCCCGCCTTGAACTCTCCGCCTCCTCGTGAGCCAGCCTGATGAGGCCGTGCCTGAGGAAGCTCCTTGTCGTCCGCCCCACGAGGCTTGGCCCCTCGCGAGGGTCTTGAGCTTGTGTTGATGAAGATGGGCCGTGCTGGGGCCCCTTTGAGCCACGCCGCAGGCCGCAGGCAGGCAAGTCTAGGGACCCCCGTTCCCAGAACGCCGACAGTAGCCCCCGGGCCCAAGGAGCGCCCGGGCTTGGCCGAGCAGAGAGGCGAAAGGGCAAGTGCGAAGCGTCGCAGGCCCTAACAGCCTGCGGCCTTGGGTGCCGTGTGACGGTTGATTGGACGTGGGCGTCCCCACTTCCCCACGATGCCTCGGCAACTGCACGGATTCGACAAGTCCCTGCATGCAAAACGAGTCATGATTACCTGCGGTCATGGAGGCCGACGGTTGGCCTCCTCTGGCTTTAAGTACGACACGCCGCGTGCCCTTCCAGTTCATCCCCTCTTGCTTCTCCTTCTTCCTCATGGCCCCGTCAAGGAGGTTCTCGGCCGCAGAGAAGGGAAAGGCTCGCCAGGCCGAGCCTGCCTCTCCCCCGCCCAAGCGCGGTGGTTGCCGCCCTCGCAAGCACCCCGTGGCCTCCATGGCGGTTCCCCGTGGCCGCGGAGGTGACTTCCCGCGTGGCAATGGGCGGCCGGCCACGGCCGGGGGGTGTGTTTCGGCCGTGCGACCCCCGAATCGCGCTCTCGCGCTGCGGAGGTGCTGCCGGAGTTTCTTGTGTGGGCAGCGGAGCCGGCCAGCGCCCGGCTTCAGCTTCCTCGCTTCCTCCTAGGCGAGCTCCCGGCTGGCGCCCCGGGAGGCCTCTGGCTCCAGGCAGACGACTGCTGCAGCCAGGTCTCGTGGGCTTCGCTGGAGGTCTTCGCGGCCGGGAGCCTGGCCCTGACCCACGGCTGGCAGACGTTTGCACTCGCGTGTGGCCTGAGCTGCCGGTGCACCCTGCACTTCAAGTTCGACGGCGACGCCACCCTCTACGCGAGGGTGTTTGGGGAAGATGACCGCCGTGCAGGGTGCTACCCTGAAGATGACGGCCACGGCCAGGGGCCCAGCCCTGGCGAGGATGGAGAGGGCAGAGCGCGCGTGGCTGGCGGCGCCTAGGATTCCTCAAGCTTCACTAGTTCCTCTTTGGGAAGCGACTCTTCTAGCAGCGGCCGCGGTCGGCCTCCACGCCATCGTGCCTGCTTGGAGGGTGGTAGCGGGTCTGCCCGCCATCGCACCCTGGTGAAACACGAGTGGGAGTCCGCTTGAGCTCCGGAGGCAGCTCGGGTCCTCCCTGAGGGCCGGCGCCTGGCGAGCTTCACCTGATTTGTTCCTCCCTCCCCCTTTTTCCTGCGCAAAAAGACAGCTATGTGGGGGCCCCATGGGGGCGTGTTTGTGTTATTGTTGTCAATCGTCATAGTGTTTCCATTATTTTGGTATTGTTCCTTCCTGCCGAACGCCAGCACGTAGGTAATCCCCAGCCTTGGCCATGGGGCGACCAATCCAGGTCATGTATTCGTGTCGCGGTGCCCGTGAGGCACGGACTGGAGGGATGCTCCTGTAGTGGACCCGGGTCGCGAGGTCTTGACCAAAAGGATCGAAACACTCGCGAGGGCGCCAGGGCCGTCCCCTCGCGAGACCTTGCGCAAGAGAAATTGAGGCCGGAGGGCGAAAAGTCGAAGAGCCATAAGTCAGAAGACAGCGACAGTTTCAATAAAACTTCAAATGAGAATGCACTAGCCAACTGCAGAAAGCAAATGAAAAAGCCGCGTCCGGCACCTAGTCTAGTCTTCGAGGTCTTCTCACCAGCGCGGAGCTAAGTGCTGCCACTGGGCATGGGAGGGAGCCCCAGGGCCTGAGGCCGGCGCTCCTGAGACTCCGGGGCGTGTACAGCCCCAACTCATTATTACGTGAGAGTGTCACGGGCGGCGAGCTTCACAGGCGTTGGCCTTCTTCACAGGCTCCGGGCCTTTCTTCGGGGAAGCAAACTTCACGGGCATTGGCCCTCTTCACAGGCTTCGGGCCTTTCCCAAAACGCAACAGCTTCACAGGCATTCTCCCTCTTCACAGGCTCTGGCCCTTTTCCAAAATGCAACAGCTTCACAGGCATTCGCCCTCTTCACAGGCTCTGGGCCTTTTCCAAATAGATGATCCTCACAGGCATTCGCCTTCTTCAAAGGCTCTGGGCCTTTTCCAAAGAGATGATCTTCACAGGCATTTGCCTTCTTCACAGGCTCCAGGCCTTCTCCAAAAAGATGATCTCCATAGGCATTTGCCTTCTTCACAGGCTCCGGGCCTTTTCCAAAAAGATGATCTTCACAGGCATTTGCCTTCTTCACAGGCTCCGGGCCTTTTCCAAAAAGATGATCTTCACAGGCATTTGCCTTCTTCACAGGCTCTGGGCCTTTTCAGGGGTAAAACCTCCGGAGGTGCTGGATGTTCCACGCATTCTGGACTGGCACCCCCTCCTGAGTCTCCAAGCGCGCGGAGCCGGGCCTGGAAACATGAACAACCTTGAACGGGCCCTCCCACATGGGAGTGAGCTTATGCAGTCCCTCCCTGGAGAGAACCCGCCTAAGCACGAGGTCCCCTACCTCAAGAGTCCTGGGGCGGATGTTGCGGTAGTGGTATCGCTGCAGTGCTTGTTGATATCTCGCCGCTCGCAGCGTGGCTTCTCGGCGGCGCTCCTCCCCCAGCACGAGGTCCATCTCCCGCATGGCGTCCTGCTGCGCTTCGTCGAACGCTAGGACCCGTGCGGACCGACGTCTGACCTCGTGAGGGAGGACTACTTCGGCTCCATAGACCAAGAAGAAAGGGGTCTCTCCAGTCGGCTTGGTTGCGATCGTGCGGATGGACCACAACACGGACTGGAGCTCGTCGTACCAGCCTCTGCCGCAAGCTTCCAGCTTCTTCTTGAATGTTCTGGTCTTGCTGCCCCTCAGGACCTCCGCGTTGGCCCGCTCGGCCTGGCCGTTGCTTCGGGGCTGCGCCACTGAAGCGTAGCATATCTGCATTCCAAGGTTAGCACAGTATGTTTTGAAGAGGTTACTGGTGAACTGCGAACCATTGTCGGTGATGATGCGGTTCGGCACCCCGAACCGGCTCACGATGCCCTTGATGAACTTGACCGCTGAACCCACGGGGATGGTGCGGACGGCTTTCACTTCGGCCCACTTGGTGAATTTGTACACGGCGACGTAGAGGTAGCGATAGCCCTCTGGCGCCCGGGGAAACGGGCCCAGGATATCAAGCCCCCAGACTGCAAATGGCCATGTGAGGGGTATGGTCTGCAGACCTCCCGCCGGCTGATGGATCTGCTTCGCATGGAATTGACAGGCTTCGCAAGCCTTTACCAGTTCGACGGCGTCATTGAGCGCAGTAGGCCAATAGAAACCGCTTCGGAATGCCTTGCCCACGAGGGTTCATGATGACGAGTGGTGCCCACAGTCTCCACCGTGTATGTCCGCCAGCAGCTCTTTCCCTTGCTCCCTGGAGATGCAGTGTAGGGATACATCATTTGGTCGCTTCCGGTAGAGTTCCCCATCCCTGATGCAGTATGCTGTGGCTTGCCGCGCCACACGCTCCGCTTCCTCTTCCTCCTCCGGCAGGCTCCCTTGCGTTAAGTAACTCCGGAGCTCTGTGATCCAGCGCCCCTCCTGAGGCTCCATTGTCAGGAGCAGGCGCGCTCCTGAGGCTGGGCCACAGGCCGGGGCTCCCGAGGTAGGTGGCTAGGGGAGCTCTTCCCGAGGCTGCGCCGTGTTTGATAGCGATGGCATGGCTGAGGGCTTGAAGAGCCGCTCCTCGAAGACGCCAGGCTCCTGGGGTAGCCGCCTGGATGCTCGTTTGGCGATGTCATTGGCCTCCTGATTGGTGCCACGGGGCACATGCTGCAACTCCAGCCCCCAGAACTGCTTTTCCATCCTGTGGACCTCTGCAAGGTAGGCCTCCATGTGTTCGTCTCTTGGCTCGTATACCTTGTTGGAGAAGCTGACGAGGAGCTGTGAGTCGCCCTTGATGGTTAGGCGCTTTACCCCTAGGGCAGCCGCGGCCTTCAAGCCTACTATCAGGCCTTCATACTCCGCTATGTTGTTGGAGACCTTTTCGCCCTGCTGGAAACAGAGCTGCACGGTGTAATGGAGCTTGTCCTGAGTGGGAGATATGAGCACCGCCCCAGCCCCTGTGCCTTGCCTGGAGAACGCTCCGTCGAAGTACATGACCCAGCCTTCTGGTGCCTCGCTTCCTGGGGAGAGGGATCGATCCTCGCCGGCCTTGAGGCCTAGTGCCTCCGTCCATTCGGCCACGAAATCCGCTAGTGCAGCTCCCTTGATGACTCGGGTCGTGCTGAATTCGAGCTGAAATGCTTGCAGCTCAATGTTCCACTCGGCGACCCTTCCGATTGAGTTAGGGCTCCGGAGCACTCTTTCCAAGGGGTACACTGAGACAACCTTGATAGAGTGACCCTGAAAGTAGTGCCGCAGCTTGCGCGAGGCCACTAGTAGCGCGAGGAGAAGTTTCTGAGGCATGGGGTACCGTGCCCTCGCATCCCGCAACACCGTGCTGACGAAGTACACTGGGTGCTCGACGAGGCTTGGAGCGTCGGTGCTGGTGGCGTCCTCCGGAAGCCGTGGTGCCTCCTGGGGCTGGCGGAGCCTCCAGAAGCTGGTTGCCTGGGGGAAGGGCCTCTCCCGCTCCCGGTGCATTCCCCTGCGGCGGCTGATTTTCCTCAATCATGGTAGTGATCTCTGTGGGTCCTTTTTGGCCCTGCTTTGCCTTGGCGCGGGCAGCTGGCGCGGCCTTGGTCCGACGCTCCTCCCTAACCGCCACCAGGGCCGCACTGGCAGAGTACAGAGTGGCGACGAGGTAGAGTACCAAGGGCTCTTGTGGGCGTGGGGCCACCATCACCGGTGGGCTGGTCAGGTATCTCTTGAGATCTTGGAATGCCTTGTCGGCCTCTTCAGTCCATTCAAAGGGCCCCTTTTTCTTCATCAACTGGAAGAAAGGCAGCGCTCGCTCCCCTAACCTGGAGATGAAGCGCCCCAGTGCAGTCACGCACCCAGTGAGCTTCTGCATCTCTCTGAGGGTCTTTGGCGGGCTCATGTCCTCGACCGCCTTCACCTTTTCTGGGTTGGCCTCGATGCCTCAGTGGGACACGAGGAAACCCAAGAGCTTGCCCGAGGGGACTCCAAACACACACTTCTCCGGGTTGAGCCTCAGGCTTACTGCGTTGAGGTTTGCAAAGGTTTCCTCCAGGTCCTGTATCAGGGTCTTGGCCTCGCGAGACTTCACTATAATGTCATCGACGTAAGCTTCCATGTTCTTCTCGAGTTGCGGGCCCAAGGTGATGTGCATGAGCCGCTGAAAGGTTTCCCCCGCGTTGCGCAGTCCGAAGGGCATGCATGTATAGTAGTACACCCCACACGGGGTCAGGAAGGCCGTCTTCTCCACTTCTTCCACTGCCATCTTGATCTGATGATACCCGGAGAAGGCGTCCAAGAAGCATAATAGGTCACACTCAGCAGTGGAATCGATGATTTGATCGATGCGTGGGAGCGGGAAAGGATCTTGCGGGCATGCTTTGTTGAGGTTGGTGAAGTCGACACACATGCGTTCCTTCCCTCCCTTCTTTGGTACTACCACAGGGTTGGCCAACCAATCTGGATATCGAACCTCACGAATAACCCCCGCGGCTTCTAGCTTGCGGGTCTCCTGGATGATGAAGGCCTGCTTTTCAGTGGATTGCCGCCTCGCTTTCTGCTTCACGGGGCGCACGTTGGGGCACACGTTGAGGTGGTGCTCGATCACGCCCCGTGGGATCCCTGCCAGCTGATCGGGCTCCCAAGGGAACACCTTCTTGTTTGCACGCAGGAACTTGACCAGGGCTTCCTCCTGCTCGGGCCCGAGGTGGGCGCCTATGGTGAAAGTGGCGCTGGTGGACCCATCCTCGTCGATGGGTATCTGCTTGGTCTCCGCCTTGTCTTGGGTGAACAACTTTTTCTTCTTGGCTGGTGCAGGCCCCTTGGGCTCGGGGGCCCCCGTGTTGGCGGGCTGTGCTGACGCCGCTGTCTTGAAGGCGAGTTTGAGCACTCGCAGCGTGTCCCTGGTGTCCCCAGGCACGGTGAGGACTCCGCTACTCCCGGGCATCTTCATGAGGTTGTATGCCGGGTGAGTCGCGGCCATGAATTGGGCCAGTGCTGGGTAGCCGAGGATGGCATTGTAGGGGAGGCCAATGAGGGCGATGTCGAAATCGACCAGCTCCGTGCGGAAATTGTCGTAGGTGCCGAAGGTCACTGGGAGCCGGATCTGTCCCAAGGAGCTGGAAGACCCGCCCCCAATGCCCATGAAGGGCTGGCTCGGCCGCAGCCGCCCCCGTGGTATGCGGAGGAGGTCGAAAGTTTCGACTGAAAGCACGTTGAGGCCCGCGCCACCGTCGATGAGGGTCCTGGTGACAGCCACCTGGCAGATGGTGGGGGTGCACAACATCGGGAGCGCACCCGAGCAGGCCAAGTTGGAGGGGTGGTCTTCCGAACTGAAGGCTAGCCTGGCCTGCGGCTCCGACCGGTCCAGGGAAGCCCCCTGCCGCACGGAGGCGGCGCCGACCCGGCGGATGAACGGCTTGACATGGTGACTGGAGGGCGGTGCCTACGAGCCGCCCAGGAGGGCCGCGACGACCGGGGAGGCCGGTGCGGCGTGGTGGTCGAGGAAGAGGTCGCGCGGCTTTTCCCAGGAGGCCACGGAGGGATGCTGGGGCGATACTCGTTGCTCGTTCCCTGCCGGGCCGGTGGAGGTGTTGACGGCGGGCGACGGGGAACGACGAGGGTGCCCGCCGATGGGAGCCGTCCGGGCGACTCGAGCGGCGCGAGCAGCCCGACGAGCATCAGCCATGGACGCAATGGTCAGAGAAGAGCAGGGCGATGGAAGACGAATTTCGGCGCACCCCTACCTGGCGCGCCAAATGTCGGATTTAGAGTTCCGGCAGACCCTTGAGGTTCGAACACTAGGGTGCGCGCGGAGGTTTCGCCTTCTACCTACCTGTTCCTCGGCGAATCGCTAGGATCTAAACTACAAGAAGAAGAACACAAGAGACACATGGTTTATACTGGTTCAGGCCACCATTGTGGTGTAATACCCTACTCCAGTGTGTGGTGTGGCGCATTGCCTCTTGGGTTGATGATGAACAATACAAGGAAGTCTGTTCTTGCGGTGGTGTTGTCCCCTTGGAGAGGTTGTTTCTCGATCCCTAGATACTATGGTGGCTTGTCATATTTATAGGCAAATGCCCTGGGCCTCTTCCCAAATATTGAGCGGGAAGGGCGCCAACAATTGGCCATTTTGAAGGGGAACATCTAGTACACTTATCCTGACTAAAGTTGGTCCTCGCCTGTCAAAGGCTCTGGCGGTGACGCCGGCTTGGGCTCCACGGTGACCTCCGTCCTGCCGTTGGACTGGTCTTGGTCTTCTTGCACCGAAATGGATGCCTTTGCTTGATGCTCTCGCCTGCGCTTGCTCCCCTTGCACCAAAGAGGAAAGAAGGACACTGCGCGGGCTGGCGCCCGGCTGGCGCCCTTGGTCGTCATGGCTTGCGTCATGGGCACCTCACGAGGTACCCCGCCTTGAACTCTCCGCCTCCTCGTGAGCCAGCCTGATGAGGCCGTGCCTGAGGAAGCTCCTTGTCGTCCGCCCCACGAGGCTTGGCCCCTCGCGAGGGTCTTGAGCTTGTGTTGATGAAGATGGGCCGTGCTGGGGCCCCTTTGAGCCACGCCGCAGGCCGCAGGCAGGCAAGTCTAGGGACCCCCGTTCCCAGAACGCCGACAACATCAGACAGCTGTCCCAAGAGACGGTCCATCACTTTTGAGCCAGATTCCTCCTCGTCAAGAATAAGGTCAAGGACTGCCGCGATGAAGACGCAATCTCTTTATTTTGCAAAAATTGCATGGACAAGGGAATCCTCAACGCCATAAATCGCTGTCACGTATCACACTTCACTGACTTGGCAACCATAGTACAGAAGTACTGCGTGATGGAAATCGCCTGGAAAACTCAGGCAACCTTTTGGGATCCACCGGCTCTCACTAAACCCCTCGTCCAAACAAAAAGGGTGTACCCTTGTAGGTCGCCTGACCCAATAACGAAAAAAATCGAATACCATTACAGGGCGCAGAACCGTTTTGGAGGGATGGCTCGATAGGCCATTCAAAATACACACAACACCGGATCCCGTACCAACACATAGCCTTAGAGCATGTTGGATACTTCGGCAGGTGGCCAAGAGCGGCGAGGATCTCCTCATCAAAAACACCGCAGAGCAACATCCCACGGAAAACAACAACACTACAGTATTGACAGTCTTCGAGACTTTCGCCTCGAATAACAGGCGCAAGAGAGCACTCCGCGGCCTCGCCGAAGTCTGCCAAGTTGCAGCAATAAACCCTTGGAACGACACAGACATAACTTTCAATGCTAGTAACGAACCATAATTCAGAACAGTCCGGGCACCAGCCGCATTGGTCCTCAGTCCAATCGTGGACGGCTTTCGGCTTACCAAAGTGCTCATGGATGGCGGCAGCGGACTAAACCTCATTTACGAGGAAACTCTCAACAAAATGGAAATACACAGGAGTCGCCTTGAGCAAAGCGGCACGACCTTCCGAGGAATTATTCCCAGTTAGGAGGCACGATGTGCTGGAAAAATCACACTCAATGTGGTATTCGGCACGCCGGAGAATTATCGGTCTGAAGAGATAACCTTTCAAGTGGCCCCTTTCAATAGTGGATATCACGCCTTATTAGGGCAGGATGCGTTTGCAAGCTTCCAAGCTATACCCCATTATGGGTACATGAAGCTCAAGATGCCTGGGCCCAATGGAATCATCACTATTGCCAGTGATCTAGACATAGCACTCCGCACCGAGAACAAAACCGCCACCTTGGCCCTCGAGGCATTGTCCGAAGCCCTCGCGGCCGAAGAATTAACTACATTACGCTCCATAGTGGATAGGGACGATGTGATACTCGACAAGCAGTCCAAATCCACCTCCTTTAAACCAGCAGACAAAGTAGTCAAATTCCAAGTCCGCCCAACGGACTCCACGAAGACAGCATCCATCGGGGCGCAGCTGGACCCCACAACTGACGCCGCACTGCGAGCGTTTCTATGCGAGAAATGGGATATCTTTGCCTGGCACCCTTCTGATATGCCAGGGATCCCATGCAGGCTGGCCGAACACAGCCTAAACATACTGAAAGGATATAATCCGGCCAAGCAAACACTACGGCGCTTTTTAGAACCCAAATGATAAGCTATGGGAGAGGAGCTAGCCAAGTTACTCAAAGCCGGATTCATTAGAGAAATAAAACACCCGGACTGGCTAGCAAACCTGGTGATGCTACCAAAGAAGGATAAATCCTGGCGCCTATGTATCGACTTCAAAGACCTCAACAAAGCTTGCACTAAGGATCCCTTCCCTCTGCCCACGCATTGATCAGATTATCGATGCTACCGCAGGACACGACTCATTGTGTTTCCTCGACGCATACTCCGGATACAATCAAATCAAGATGAAGGAGTCCGATCAAGCCGCAACGGCATTTATTACCCCATACGGGCCTTTATGCTTCAACACAATGCCTTTCGAGGTCAAAAACGCCGGTGCCACCTATCAACGCATGATTCAAACATGTCTGGAGAAACAAATCGGCAAAACAGTTGAAGCATACGTGGATGACGTAGTCATCAAGACCAGACACGTCGAATCCTTAATAGATGATCTGCATCTCACATTCGATAACCTCCGAACATATGATATTAAGCTCAATCCAGAAAAATGTGTTTTCGGTGTTCCTGCTGGAAAGCTTCTGGGCTTCATCGTTTGCAATAGAGGAATTGAGGCAAACCCAGCTAAAATCCGAGCTCTGTCACAGTTGGCTATGCCAACAGACCTCAAACGAATCCAAAAACTAGTTGGATGCATGGCAGCTTTAAGCCGCTTTATCTCCAGATTGGGAAAAAAGGCATTGCCACTTTATTGCCTTCTTCGACGAACCGAACACTTCGAGTGGACGGATGCGGCGATGGTCGGACTGGAAGAAATAAAGGCTCTTTTAGCAAGAAACCCAATCCTGGCCGCGCCGAACATTGGCGAACCCATGTTGTTATACATAGCGGCAACACACCAAGTTGTGAGTGCGGTGCTCGTCGTCGAACAAGCGGAGGAAGGACAGAAATTTCTGCTTCAAAAGCCAGTATACTACGTATCTACTGTCCTCACACCATGCAAATCCCGGTACCCTCATTATCAAAAAATAGCATACGCGGTCTTCATGGCATCCCAGAAACTATGACACTACTTTCAAGAGTGTTCAATCACGGTGGCCTCTGAAGTACCACTCAATGACATAATAAAAAGCCGCGATGCCACGGGCCGGATTGCTAAGTGGGACATCGAGCTCCTCCCATTCGACATTACATATAAACCACGGCGAGCCATTAAATCCCAAGTGCTGGCAGACTTTGTCGCCGAATGGACAGAGGCCGAACTCCCTAAAGAGTACGGCACATACTCCAATTGGATCATGCACTTCGACGGCTCTAAAATGCTGGCAGGTCTGGGAGCATGTGTTGTCCTAACATCCCCCACTGGAGATACAGTCCAATACGTACTCCAAATATTATACACATACTCCAACAATGCAGCCGAATACGAGGCTCTGTTGCATGGTCTTCGGATGGCCGTCTCCATGGGCATTCAGTGCCTGGAAGAGTGTGGGGATTCAAACCTTGCAATATCTCAAATAAATGGAGACTTTGATGCCAAAGATCCGAAAATGGTGACCTATCGTAATGTCGTTCTTAAAATGTAAGCTCGGTTTGAGGGGCTTCAGTTTCATCATGTGGTTCGAGAAAACAATCAAGCGGCGGATGTCCTCGCCCGCATCGGTGCTAAGCGCGACCCCGTCACCTAACATCTTTCTGGAAAGGCTATTCAAACCATCCGTGGTGTGGTAAGGGGAGACCGGCAACTCCAGTCCAGATCCGATCGCAACCCCAGATTCCGAACACACTGACATCATTGGGGGCTCCGCCACCGAAATAACGCCATCGGCACATCTCATCATGGCTATCATCGCCCCACGGACCGAAACCTTCTTGGCCTACCTTAATAGGCAAGAACTCCCCAAGGATCAAAATGAGGCACGCTGCATTGTGCGGCGCTCTAAAGCCTACAAAGTCCATGAGGGAGAACTTTACAAGAAAAGCTCTACCGGAGTACTTCAAAGATGTATCTCTGAGGAAGAAGGGCGGCAGCTCTTGGCTGAAATTCATGCCGGACTCGGTGGTCACCATGTCACAACTCGGGCCCTTGTAAGCAAGGCCTTCCATACAAGTTTCTACTGGCCAACGGCCCGGGCAGACGCATAGGACCTTGTCCAACATTGCATCGGATGCCAGCTTTTCGCCAATCAGAGCCATATGCCACCCACCGCTCTACAAACAATCCCCATCACTTGGCCTTTTGCGGTCTGGGGGCTTGATATGGTTAGACCCCTTAAAGGAGGAAGCCATAAGAAAAAATACTTATTGGTCATGGTGGATAAATTCACTAAATGGATAGAGGCCAAACCAGTAAAAATGGCCGAATCCGGACTAGTGATAGACTTCATATCTGGTGTTGTGCACCGTTACGGTGTTCCGCACAGCATCATCACCGATAACAGCTCCAATTTCATAGCCGATGAGGTGAAAACTTGGTGCGGTAGCATGGGCATTAAGCTCGATTACGCCTCCGTCTATCACCCTCAAACGAACGGTCAAGTCGAGCGAGCCAATGGTCTTATTATGAGCGGCATTAAGCCCAGATTAGTGTGATCTTTGAAAGAATCAGACACACACTGGGTTGAGGAGCTTGACTCTATACTCTGGGGGCTATGGACCATGCCAAATCGCACTACCGGATACACACCCTTCCTCATGGTCTATGGTGCAGAGGCAGTGTTGGCCTGCGATATTATTCATGACTCACCTCGAGTGCGCATGTACAAAGAGAGAGAGGCTGAGCTTGATCAGCAGGACAGTTTAGATGCCCTGGAAGTGCAGCGTGACGTTGCAAAAGCCCGTTCCGCATTTTATCAACAACAGGCTCACAGGTATCAAAGCAGAGAAGTACGTGCCAAGACTTATAATATTGGCGAACTCGTTCTACGTCTACCAAAGAAGAAAAAGGACAAACTTAAGCCCAAGTGGGAGGGTCCCTTTATCATTGACAAAGTTCTCACCAGAGGAGCGTACCTCCTGCGTGATGCATCAGATAATCGCCTCGAGCCAAACCCATGGAACGCGGCCAGACTACAAAGATTCTACACCTAGCACCGAACTCTTTGTTCGTCTCCTTCCCCTCGTTCCTTTCTATTTATTTTTTAGCTTTCTTTTGCCTTTTCTTTTATAGATTTAAAGCTTTCGTGTGGCTAGACCGCACACTTGCGACGCACTTATCTTCAAGTATGTGCACCCATTATACCTGGGGGCTTCTTATACAGAAGCTTATTATAATTATTTTCCGAGCATCAAGCTCACTGCATATGTGTCCTTTTTTCATATGTACCTTCTCTCTGCCATTATATGCATCGATATGACTTAAGTTTTGGCCAAGCTGGGTTGACTGGCTCCTATGCTTATGTCCTACGTTCCTGTTAGTTCGGCTAGGGCATAAAGGGAGCACCTCTGTGATTGTTACTACCGGGTACTCCGGATGTATACCTTAGACTGGGTGAAGCCGAAAGCTAGGATTCTGAAGGGAATATTTGGTCGATGGACTAAAGATGTTTTTTACTTATTACACTATGAACCCCCAGATGTTCCATATACTGCGACTTTTCAATCACAGTTCGGACATGCACCTTAATGCATGCGTACCCAGGGAAAGGAACCATTAACGGAACTATTCTCTCTGGAAGATGTTTCTTACTATCAATGTAATATAACATAGCTAGTTGGGTACTTGTCTGTTCAAGCAACTATGACCCCTACGCCTGGTTTCCATGCGTACCCCGGTTTATATTACCGAGTGGGTATTCGGAAACACTCCGGACTATCAGGTCCGGAGGCCAAAGCGAAAAGGTCCGCCATGACAAATGTTTCACAATCCGGCTAGGGACAAATATGTCCATTGAAGTACATAGTCACTTAGACTCCAAAGCTTCTTCTTCTATGCCATCCAACAGGTTGTCTAGTCTACAATCCTGCTGAGAATACTTTGCGGCTAGTTCTACCTGTTCATACACTAGACTAACTGGAATTTGTTTCCCATCTGACCCTAAAGGTCCGACCCGGGCCATATGATTCAGATCAAGCTTGGTATACCGTGTCTTCACCATGGCCCAAGCTTCCCGCACCTTCTCGATAGGCCGATATCTTCCATAATCAGAAACGCCATCGCGCTCCCTTGAATAGCTGTACAAGATCATCCATACTTCCTGATAGGGAGGTGGATGGCCATAGCGCCTTGGAAACACTCTGCATTGCCTGCCGAACTTGCTCGTGTAGTTGCGAAAGCTCTTGTAGTAGATCGCCAGAGGATCCGGGCATCTCCTCTTCGGGATGGCCAGTCATTATACCTAAAGACATAACTCTGTTAGTTCTTTTCTTTGTCAAACTATATAAAGGTTTGTCTGAGCACATACTAAAAATGCCACCTTGAAGCCTCTTATTTTCCTTCATGGAGTCAGCCAGTTGGGCTCGAACATCTTTCAATTCTTCGCCCAGCTGGGTATTCGCATGTTGGAGTTTGTTTTTCTCCTGGATGACCAGTGTAAGTGCATGCTCGCCAGCGGCCGGTTGCCTTTGAGCTCCTTGTTCACCCTCTCGTGGGATTTCCGGATTTTGTTTCGGATTATCTGAGGATTTTGTCATCAGATACTGTTAGCATTACTGGTCTATACATACAATCCTGTCTTTTCTCAATTCGGGAATACATACCAGTGGATGCCTTTTCGGATTTTTCCAGCCCGGCCGTAGCGTATGTTAGATGTGTCCGACACTTTTCCAGCTCTTGAGACAACAGGTTGTTCTTCTCTATGAGCACCTATTAATACAATGATCCTTAAATCACTTGTACTAACGGTTTCAAGTCTCAGGGGCTAATGATATATATAATTATCAGATTTTTACAACTGTGTACTTACCCATATATCCTTCAAATACTATTCTGTGGCTCTAGCAAGCCCATCTTGAGCAGCTCGGATGTATGCATCACCCGAGTTAAAGGCATTAAAAGCCTCTTCTAAAAAACCAGGGTCGCAAAGTGCGGCCCGCCGGCGCCGATGATTCATGGCACTCTCCACTTTAGAATTGTGACGGATACTCTATCTGAATCCTATTTATGAGGACAATCCGGTGTCACTTCCGCGTTAGCCTTAGCCCTCAAAACAGGGTCCGGAATCCGGCTAGTAGAGGTATGTCCAGCAGGATCCCCGGACTCAGTCCGGCGAATGTTCTTCCTGTTAAGACACAACGGATAGTGTCATACTTTAAGATGACAACCACGGAGCATGTTGAAAAGTATACCTCTTTGAGGACGGCTCGCCCGCATTTCCATATGACTTTCTCTTTGAAGGCCTGCCTGGCATAGGCACCGCTTTCTGGCGAGTCGCCCCAGG
The DNA here is from genome assembly GCF_018294505.1 of Triticum aestivum. Lineage (NCBI taxonomy): Eukaryota > Viridiplantae > Streptophyta > Magnoliopsida > Poales > Poaceae > Triticum > Triticum aestivum. The sequence continues at coordinate 609,400,411 of NC_057801.1, forward strand.
TTTGTCATGGCGTGCCGATCGTCTCCCCTTTAGAGCATGAAATTGTGCAATGGGTAAGGAGGAAAGAATAAATCCTCTCGAAGGATACATCTCTTGATTACTTACGTGCGACGCAGGGAGGAGGCCAGGATAGTCGGTAGTGATGGCCACTTCTTTGCTATCACGGCTTGCCTTGTAAAATACACCTTCCCCGAGCTCCACAAATCTATCTGGATCCTCTTCGAATCCGGGATCAAGGGCCCGGTTGTGATCCTCTGGCTGTGGTGCCGGGCTATGGATCTCCCTGGTGATTTTCCTCCATTCCTATTATGAATGGATGGATTAAGTATTTATGAAAAAGGACTCAGGGAATAAATGGAGTAGAATAGTGGGATGGAAATTCACCCAGCTGGGAGGGTTGTACATAGAAAATCCATCTTTGGGATTAATAAGGATGAACTCCTCTTGCTACCCTTTGTATAGTCCGGACAGTATTTTCGCCAAAGCGGTGGGTGTGTCCATACCCTTTCGACCGTAGCGGGTGGTGTCGTCTTCTCCATTGAAGTGCCACATGGGACGCCCTTGGTATTGGAGTGGTTGAACCCCTCGAATTATGGATATCGCCATAACTTTGATTATGGATAATTCGGATTGAGCAAGTGTCCTTATCTTGCTCATCAACCGATGGACCTCCATGCTATCTTCCTCCCTAAGGCTCCGGGGACGCCAGCTGAGGCGTTTCTTCAACGGGGCACTTGAAAACTCAGGAAGACCCATTCGGATTGGGTCAGGAAGGGAGACGTCCTCTACATAAAACCACTCGGAAGGCCATTCTTCAGATGCCTTCTTCGATGTACTGGATAGGTATTCGGTTTCAGCGATGCGCCATATCTCGGCTCCGCCCACTTGGAATATTGATCCCTCTTGATTATGAGGGACGAGGCAAAACAACTTCTTCCATAACTCGAAATGGGCCTTACGACCCAAAATAACTCGCAAAGAGCGACATAACCTGCAATGTGAAGGATGGATGCAGGTGTGAAGTTGTGCAGTTGGAGGCCATAGTACTCCAGAAGCCCTCGGAGGAACGGATGGATTGGAAATCTGACACCTCTCAGCAAGTAGGGGACAAATCATACTCGTTCCCACTTGGATGGGTTGGGATAGTCCTCCGCCTGCTCCCCACCGTCAAAGGAAGCCAATCTGGCTCAAACAGGGACTAAATATGCGGGGGGGAGAAACCCCTGGGTCTGCAACTTCACCAGTTGACCATGGGATACAGAACACTTCTCCCAATCACCCTTTCTAGGGCCGTGAGGGCGCGAGGGAGAGCTGCGAACGATGTCCATGTTAGGGTGGTTTTTGCGGGCATGCTCCGATAATTCCTCGCTTGGGGGAGATGGTGTGGATTGGATCTGAAGATCCCCGTCTCTTTAAATAGACAATTTACTTACATGGTTAGGGTGGCAAGTGTAAAAAATGCTCCAAACACTCGCATTCAATCGACACGTGGAAGCTGAAACCATGAAGGTACAGAAGCCGATGAAGCGTGGCATTAAATGAGGAGTCGGACACTGCTCTCTAAAAACAGGTGAGGGGGTCCTGGATTAGGGGGTGTCCGGATGGCCGGACTATGACCTTTGGCCGGACTCCCGAACTATGAAGATACAAGATTGAAGACTCCGTCCCGTGTCCGGATGGGACTTTCCTTGGCGTGGAAGGCAAGCTTGGCGATACGATATGAAGATCTCCTCCCATTGTAACAGACTCTATGTAACCCTAGCCCTCTCCGGTGTCTATATAAACCGGAGAGTTTTAGTCCGTAGGACGAACAACAATCATACCATAGGCTAGCTTCTAGGGTTTAGCCTCTCTGATCTCGTGGTAGATCCACTCTTGTACTACCGATATCATCAATATTAATCAAGCAGGAGTAGGGTTCTACCTCCATCGAGAGGGCCCGAACCTGGGTAAAAACATCGTGTCCCTTGTCTCCTGTTACCATCCGCCTAGACGCACAGTTCGGGACCCGAGATCTGCCGGTTTTGACACCGACATTGGTGCTTTCATTGACAGTTCCTCTGTGTCATCACCTTTAGGCCCGATGGCTTCTTCGATCATCAATCACGACGCGGTCCAGGGTGAGACTTTTCTCCCCGGACAGATCTTCGTATTTGGCGGCTTTGCACTGCGGGCCAACTCATTTGGCCATCTGGAGCAGATCAAAAGATATGCCCGTGGCCATCAGGTCAGGTTTGGAAGCTTAAACTACACAGCCGACATTCACGGGGACTTGATCTTCGACGGATTCGAGCCACAGCCGAGCGCGTTGCACTGTCTCGATGGTCATGATCTAGCTCTGCCGTTGGACAGCACCCAGAGTGCCGCTCAGGAGTCCGCTCCGACTATTAGCTCGGAGCCGACTGCGCTAACCAGGGACGGACGATTGGACGCCGCCCCAGGAGCCGCAATCTCTACGGCGATAGAGCCGAATACCAGCCTGGTCCTTTGCAAGCCCTGTGACTCCAAGGTGCCGGACCCTGTTCCGGACTCCGAATCTTCCACACCCCTTCCGATCGAACCCGATTGGGCTCCGATCATGGAGTTCACCACCGCGGACTTCTTTCAGCACTCGCCCTTTGGCGATATCCTGAATTCACTAAAGTCTCTCTCTTTGTCAGGAGAGCCCTGGCCGGATTATGGTCAGCATGGTTGGGATGCGGACGACGAAGAAATTCGAGGCCCACCCACCACCCACCTCGTAGCCACTGTCGACGATTTAACCGACATGCTCGACTTTGACTCCGAAGACATCGACTGTATGGACGCCGATGAAGGAGACGACCAAGAACCAGCACCTATAGGGAACTGGAAAGCCACCTCATCATATGACATATACATGGTGGACACCCCCAAAGCAGGGGATGGTGAGGAAAAAACGGAGGATGACCCCTCCAAGAAGAAACCTAAGCGCCGACGTCAGCGGCGCCGCTCTAAGTCCCGCCAAAGCAAAAATGGCGATTCCGGCACCAGAGATAACAACACGCCGGACAGTGCCGAAGATAACCCCCTCCAGCAGGATTCAGTGCAGGAGGACGAAGGAGCCAACCCTCATGAGAGAGTGGCCGACAGAGAAGTTGAGGACGACAACTATATGCCTCCCTCCGAAGAAGAGGCAAGCCTCGACGACGACGAATTTGTCGGCCAGAGGATCCCGTCGAACAAGAGCATTTCAAATGCAGGCTTATGGCCACGGCAAGCAGCCTCAAGAAAAAACAGCAGCAGCTTAGAGCTGACCAAGACTTGCTAGCCGACAGATGGACCGAAGTCCTGGTGGCCGAAGAGTATAAACTCAAGCGCCCCTCCAAGAGCTACCCAAAGCACAGGCTGCTACCCCAACTTGAGGAGGAAGCAACTAAACCTACATCACCAGCGTACGATGCGCCCGATCGGCCACCCAGTGGCCGCGACAAAGAGGCCTTCAGGCCCTCGACCCAAGCCGCACCCCGACACTGCTCAAAACATACCAGAGTACGGGGAGACGCAACAGACCTGCGAAACATATTGGAGAACAAGGCAAGGCAAGCAAGATCGATCTACGGATCGCATGGACGCCCCACTTCACGTGACGCCAGCCGTCACGCCGGACATGATAAGTACGGCCAGGCCGAATACAACAGACCAAGCTCATCCGAGCTGCGTCATGATATAGCCCAATAAAGGGGCGCCGCACACCCATTATGCTTCACAGACAAAGTAATGGATCATCAAAACCCCCGAGGGCTTTAAACCCGTGAACATCGAATCATACGATGGCACAACAGATCCTGCGGTATGGATCGAGGATTATCTCCTTCATATCCACATGGCCCATGGTGATGATCTACATGCCATCAAATACCTCCCGCTCAAGCTTAAATGACCAGCTCGACATTGGCTTAACAGCCTGCCAGCAGAGTCAATTAGTTGCTGGGAGGACCTGGAATCGGCATTCCTTGACAACTTCCAGGGCACTTACATGCGACCACCAGACGCTGATGACCTAAGCCACATAATCCAGTAGCCAGAGGAATCGGCCAGGCAATTCTGGACACGGTTCCTAACTAAGAAAAATCAAATAGTCGACTGTCCGGACGCCGAGGCCCTTGCTGCCTTCAGGCACAACATCCGAGATGAATGGCTTGCCTGGCACCTAGGACAGGAAAAGCTGAAATCGATGGCAGCCCTCACGACTCTCATGACCCGCTTCTACGCGAGCGAAGACAGCTGGCTAGCTCGTAGCAATAACATAACCAAGAGCCCTGGTAATTCGGATACCAAGGACAACAATGGCAGGTCATGTCGCAACAAGCACAAGCGCCGCATTAACGGCGACAATACTGAGGATACGGTAGTCAACGCCGGATTCAGAGGCTCTAAACTCGGTCAGCGGAAGAAGCCATTCAAAAGAAACCCTCTGGGCCCATCCAACTTAGACCGGATACTCGACCGCTCATGCCAAATACACGGCACCCCCGAACAACCAACCAACCACACCAACAGGGATTGTTGGGTGTTCAAGCAGGCAGGCAAGTTAAGTGCCGAAACCAGAGACAAGGGGCTGCATAGCGATGACGAGGAGGAGCCCCGGCCGCCGAACAACAGAGGACAAAAGGGATTCCCCTCGCAAGTGCGGACGGTGAACATGATATATGCAACCCACATCCCCAAAAGGGAGCAGAAGCATGCTCTCAAGGACGTCTATGCGTTGGAGCCAGTCGCCCCAAAGTTCAACCCATGGTCCTCCTGCCCGATCACTTTTGATCGAAGGGACCACCCCACTAGCATCCGTCACGGCGGATTCGCCGCATTGGTCCTACACCCAATTATCAACGGATTTCACCTCACCAGAGTCCTAATGGACGGCGGCAACAGCCTGAACCTGCTTTATCAGGATACAGTGCAGAAAATGGGCATAGATCCCTCAAGGATTAAACCCACAAAGACAATCTTTAAAGGCATCATACCAGGTGTAGAAGCCAGCTGTACAGGCTCGGTTACACTCGAAGTGGTCTTCGGATCCCCGGATAATTTCCGAAGCGAGGAGTTAATCTTCGACATAGTCCCATTCCGCAGCGGCTATCACGCCCTGCTCGAACGAACCGCATTTTCAAAGTTCAATGCGGTGCCGCACTACGCATATCTCAAGCTCAAGATTCCAGGCCCTCGCGGAGTCATCACGATAAATGGAAACACCGAATGCTCTCTCCGAACGGAGGAGCACACAACGGCCCTGGCGGCGGAAGTATAGAACAGCCTCTCAAGGCAGCTCTCCAATCCGGGTATTAAACGTCCGGACAACGTCAAGCGTGCCCGAAGCAACCTACAACAGAGCCGGCTGGCACGATCCGAGCAAGCATAGCAGTGCGGCCCCAACCCCAGCCCTCGTCAGATGGTGCTATCGACACCACGCGTGCATAATTACGCTTTGAAAATACCATGGGCATAAGGGGAGGGGCACAACTACGGCACGCCCAGAATGCGGCTCAACCGCACTTAAGGGCTCTCTATTCTGCCGTTTTCTTTTTTTATATACTTTCAGGACCCAACTACTCAGAAGGCCTGTCCGGCAATACACTCGCCGAACACACGATGCAACAGCCAGGGTGAGGACAAGCCGCGTCAAATGTCCAGGTGGCCTCTATAACAAGTTAAATACCTGTCTTTACTTACAAAACCTGCAGCTTGCCCCTGGAGGGGGACATGTCAAATAATCCCATCTCTTGCTTATCGCACTACTTGTATCGTTCTGCTTTCGCAGCAGCCCTTTTTTAATAAACAATACATAGCTCTTATCTATTATTGTACTCATCTATTTTTTATATATACAAATATGTTCAGTCATGACATTCTGCAACCGTACACTTTGGTACGGCCAATACACCAGGGGCTTAAGCACCCCATAACATGCTGTGAGAAGACCGAACACTCTCATGAGTGCGGCACCCCGAACTTATAGCACTATATGCATCGGCTACGAATCATGTCTTTGGTCAATAGTTGGGTTTGCCCGGCTCCCATGTTTTGGTACCTTACGTTCCGCAATGTTGGCTAAGGTAGCGCTGGGAGAACTACTGCGATTGTGCCCCAGTTGAGCTGGGTTAACACCTCAGTAGAGAAAGCTAAAACTGACTGTCATGATAGTGCGAGAGACCGGTCGCTATTCGTGAGGTTTTTTGAGTCCTTAAAGACTTATGCCGCTTAGAGCGAGGAACCTGTCAGGACCCCGACTCAATGCCACATGGATCTAGCATGTAACACTTCATATCACTTTGCGGCCTCACGCACGGTATTCCCACGGGTGTCGCCTTACCTTTACCCGGGACCGTTTGCGCCTTTTGGCACACGTATATGACAGTGTCGCTAGCATCCATATGATAAGGAGCCCGGGCTGACATGACTAGTCGTAAACCCAAAGTGGCACAAACTTACAGGGACAGGCATCCATGACCCAGCATCGAACGTGTCGGTCATCAGCGAGTGAATCCAGGCTGTAGCACTGGGCTAGCAGGACTCCGGTGAACCGGGCTGTAGCGGGCTAACAGGACTCCGGTATTCATCGCGTGACATTTCCCCGAAGGGACAGACACAGGAACGAAGAAGGACACATGCCGGCCAGCCTAAGTGTTCCGGAGCAGTAGCAAGCTACCATGGCTCGGTGGAAACACTAGGAGACATTTCCCCGTAAGAGAGGCTACTAAAGATAAACAACTAGATGGTCAGATCCCACACATACCAAGCATTTCAATAACATACACACAATATGCTCGATATGTGCAAATACAACATGGCATCACAACATGACTCTACGACTCAAGTAATTTATTCAATAGGCTCCGAGGAGCGAGATATTACAAACAGGGGTCTCACGACCCAACACTCAGAGCATACAAATCAAAGCACAAGCGGAAGCTATCATGTCTGAGTACAGACATCTATAAATGAAAAAGGCCGAGAAGCCTGACTATCTACCAGATCCTGCCGAGGGCACAAGATCGTAGCTGAGGTAACAAGCTAAACGTCGAAGTCCACGTGGAACTACTAGTGAGACTGAAGTCTCTCTGCAAAAACATAAAATAGGCAAACGTGAGTACAAATGTACCCAGCAAGACTTACATCAGAACTAACTACATATGCATCATTTTCAACAAGGGGGTGGTGGGGTTTAACTGCAGCAAGCCAGCTTTGACTCGGTGGCTATCCTAAACTACGACTGCAAAGTAACTCTTTTGAGGTGGCGCACACGAGTCCACATATTCACCATATCAATACACCACTATGGATCCGCTTCCGTCTCCCTACGAGAACGCCATCCATAGCACTCACGCTTATCTTGTGTATTTTAGAGTATCCACTTTCACTTGTCTATGAACTGATATAAGCAACCCAGAAGTCCTTTTCCGCGGACATGGCTATTCGAATAGATGATGTTAACCCTGCAGGGGTGTACTTCTTCATACATGTTTCCACCACTTAGCGTCTGCACACGACATGTGCTCGGCAGACTTCAAGCGAAAGCCGACGTGGGTGTAGACCATGACCTACCTAAACACTCAAGTCTCTAGTCCAGGTTTATCGCCTATTCGGGTTCCATCCATGAGGAGATCCGGCCGGAGTTTCGCTCACAGCCCCAAACGATGTGAACAGGGTTCCCGAGATACCAAACGGGCATCCGGTACACCGTGCCACGTACCTACCGCATCACAGCCCACCCCTACGGTCAGCGCTGTCCACGGCCTCCAGTAAGCTACAAACACCAGAAACTACTTGCAACTCCTGGACAGAGGACTAGGGTGAATAAGAAGTCGAGCGGGGTCATATTTCAGGGCCCAATGTATGGTAGTAGCTGAATCATGGATCACAAACACAGAACTCAGTTCCTGAGGACGGCTGCAATGAGACAACCCACCATGTACTCCTACATGGCCTCTCACCGCTACCTTTACCAACTCGTGTTCATACACTTAGCTCACACACAGTAGGACATGTTCACACACCTCTGATTCATCCCCGATGAATCAGACCTGACTCGACTCTAAGCAGTAGCAGGCATGACAAACAAGCATGAATGAATAGGCACAACAGGGCTCAAACAACTCCTACTCATGCTAGTGGGTTTCATCTATTTACTGTGGAATGACAGGTCATGCAGAGGATAAAGGGGTTCAGCTACCGCAGCAAGTAACAGATGAATCGGTGTTGTCCTAATGCATTAAAAGAGAGAAGGAGCGAGAGAGTAGGATTGTATCAGAATGAACAAGGGGGTTTTGCTTGCCTGGCACTTCTGAAGATAACATTGAGTCTTCATCAGTGTCAACGATCACATCATCGGTATCACGTCTATCGAGAGGGGACAGATACCGGCAAATACAAAAAAACACAATCAATGCAATGCACAATATGATGCATGCTATGACATGGCAATATGAATGTGTTTTGGGCTAATGCACCTAAAACCAGATTAAATGAAGTTGGTTTGAATCCAAGATTCAAATTCAAACTCCATATGTGATTAATTAAATGCCCTTTATATGATTTGTGCTAAACAGTAGTGATAAGTTGTTCTAACATGCATGAAAATGGTACAGATGGATTCCTTGAATTTTTCTGATAATTTTTCATATATAAATTATTTAATTTGGAGTTACGGTTAATTTTCTATGATTTATTGAAGTTTTAGGCATTTTCTGAAATTTCAGAATTAAATTAAATCCAGAAAGCATTACTGCGTCAGCATGACGTTGGCATGACGTCGGCAAGTCAACAGGGGCCGGCTCGGGTCAAACCTGACGTGTGGGGTCCACACGTCAGTGACACAGGGGCTAATCCCACGTTGACCCGGGCTTTGACCCACTACGGGGCCCACTGTCAGTGGCCGTGGGGGGGGGGGTGTTTAGAGCGTCATTAGTGCTAATTAGGTGTGCCACGTCGGCAGTCGCCGGAGTGTCGCCGGCGACGACCACGGCCGACAGCGGAGGGGCACCGTGCGCTCGCTACGGAGCACCTTTTGACGTGCGGTTTGCTCCTACGGGTTCCTGGGAGGAAGGCGCATCTAAAGAGGTAAGTGACAGCAGCTGGGGTGGCCGGAGCTGCCGGCGGCGAGCTCCTTTGCGGCTGCCGGAGTTCGGGCAATCTCGGGGTCGGGGTTAGGAAGCACGGCAGGAGGAGCTGGGGCGTGCTACGGACTCCTGAGATCACGGTGAGCACGTCAGTGGGCTCGGATACGAGCTGGGGTGGCTGTGGCCACGGCCACGCCGTGGCCGTCGGCGAGAGATTCTCGGGCAAAGTGGTGGGGCTAGCTAGAAAGGGAGGTGGGGCACGGGGAGAGGGGGAATCGGGTCGAGGGCTCACCGCGGAGCTGCAGGGAGGGTTAGTGGGCTCGGGGGCACGCCGGAGTGGCCGAATCGACGGAGAAGATCCTCGGCGGCCGGCGAGGGGAAAAAACGTCGGGGGCGGCGTTCCGGGGCTCTTCTGGTCGCGTGAGACGACGAGGAGGACGAGGGAGGCACTGCGGAGCTCAGGAGCACGTCGGGGAGGAGAGGGGGTGGCGGTGGCCGCGAGGAAGCTTGTCGGCGGCGGCGGGTGTATTCGGTGGCTGCGCGCGAGAGAGCCAGAGGAGGAGAGGAGCTCGGGGAGAGAGTGAGAGGCCTGGGGGGGTGCGTGGCGTCGCGGACGGGATCCAGGGCAACGAGAGGAAGCAGGAGGTGGCTAGGGGGGGAAGCAGGAGGTGGCCGAGGCAGCGTCGGCGAGCGCCACGCCTCGCCTCTGCTCGTCCTCCTGGCAGAGGAGGAAGAGGACAAAGGAGGAGGAGGTGGGCTGGGCCGGCTGGGGAACTGGGCCGGTGGTGGCGCCAGGTAAGGTTTCTCTTCTCTCTCTGTCTTTTTCTAATTATTTCAGTTTTCTAATTTGCAGGTTTGTTTTGAATTTGGTTTTGAAACCAATTCAATTTATTTTGCTTCTGACAATATTTTTAGGAGCTAAAAGAATTAAGACAATGCTCCACAAAATAATTCAGAATTATTGGACCTATATTTATTTAATAGTAGATATAAATCCAATTCAAATAATTATTGATTTAATTCAAATGCCCAAATTAAATGTTTCTGAGACACCAAAAATATTGGTTTGGATTTTACCTCTTGCCAATATTTCCAGAGGATATCAGGAACATTTTCTTGGACACATTTGAGAAGATTTGATTGTTGGTTATTTTTAGAGGTTTCTGAGGCTTTGAAAATTCCTCAATTCAAATTTCATTTGAATTTAAACATGATGCAGCAACCAAGCTAGTCCAAGGCCAGGGTAAAGCTAGGGATGTGACAACTCACCCCACTAAACAAGAATCTCGTCTCGAGATTCAAGCGTAGGGTAGGGTGAAGGGGGAACGCAACTAGTACAATCTTCACGATCCAGGGTGCACTTCATAGGAACGTTGATTCGATCACCATTATTGTCTTGTCGTCTTGCTCTGAGAACTCCAGCTAATCATGACAAGAAGAGGAAAGGAAAACTCTAGAAGGATCGGTCTTCTCGAAGATCGAACAACTCACGGAATGAGACATAGGACCATCTCTCGGGTTGAGACACGAGTTACACATCAAGAGGGGTGGAAAGAGACGGATGACGAAGGTTCACTAGGTGGACAACAATTCCACACTTAAGAAGGTGGTAAACGATTGTCAACGTAGCGAGGAGTTGAGTTGCCATGATACCACGACGAAACATCCTGGAGGAGGGTGATTCGTAGATTATTATCTTAAGTGGCAAAAAGAATTACTTTTGATTCAGAGATCATTGGAACTCTTTATACCAGCCTAAGGTAATCACAAGCGATCATTTGGAGGGGGTCGGTAGAATGGCATACTCGGACTTGGATGATGTGGATTACCTTGTTGAAAACAACGTAATGAATGAATTTTGCTTATCACCGGAAATGGAAGAGACCCATGGTAGAATGGCACATTGGCGGTGCAAGCTGGGAACAAAATGCAAACGATGGGAATGATTCTGGTAACTGGGGAAGAACCCAACAATAGAGAGTGAATTCACTGTTGGAGTGGTTATAGCATAACCGAAGAATCTGGGGCAATCCCAGCTAGTGCCGATGATAAGACGTAGCGCTTGTGCGTGCTCTCAAGAACTTAAGCATTTCCACATTCATCAAGGTTTTACCAACATCCGTGTCAAGGGTCCGGTAGCACAACTTACTACCATGATGAATGGTGATGGAGGATGCAGATGCAAAGGAAGATAACACTTTCTCAGATTTCACCTTAGCGAGGCCAAGGAAACAAAATCTGGATGATCGACCGAGAGACATTTAGCACTCCGCTTCTAATGTTCTCCTTGACGTGCTAGTGTATCCCATTCATAGATATGGTTTGATAACTAGAACATCAAGTAAAAGGTCGGACTTCGGGAACACAATAATCATAAGGCACAACTAGGAAGTAAATCCTACGAAGTCCTTATGGGAAGGTGGCCAACTGCTTCAATCAAGATACCACAATAATATGTCCTTCGGCTGGGTGGTGCTGGCCACGACATCCACTTTACCGGTTATCAAGGGACCAATATTATAGTTCTTGGGAAATGTTCCAAACCATCATATCTGCCTGAGATTCAGATCTGGTTGGTGTCAGGATATTCCAGACTCATCGAGTCTAGGAAGAAAAATGAAAGTTTGCAACACAATTCGACGAGATGACGTTGCGAGATTCTCGGGAAATGAACTACGATAGCAAGCTCCAAAACATGAGCTGGTTCTGCTACAAACATGTGAACACGTTGTCCAAGACAAGCATGACCACAAAGTAGTCTTATAATAAAACACTACCGAGTTCAGGAGGGGGAACCATCAGCGAGGATATCGAAGTTTTGTACAAATCCATCTGGTACCTTCGGGACTAGCACTTAAAACTTATTAATCTTGAACAAATCAATCAGTGGCTTGGTGTGCTAGGGACCCATATAGAATGGAGGTTGCAAGTCTCCGAACCACAGAATACTTCGCACGTATGCATGACTGATTTGGGATGATTCCAAAGGAAACAACATTGACTTTCTCGAATCCACGGCGGCAACTTGCATCAAATGCACATGGACTGGAGGAAGTCACTTCTTACATCCGAACATTTGCTCCATGAACTAGCATGAAGAAATGCTTTCAAAAGTTTCCAACACTAACTTAATGTTCAACAAAATCATGGAGGGAATAAGGATGTTGTCAATGGGCTCAACAACAATTCATCCGGGTTTCCTTTTAAAAGGAATTCCATAGTTAAGTGAACAAGTGATAGCATTGGTCAGACCAAAGATGTAGGGTGTATGCTCGAGGGATCAACCACGAGTAAGACAACATTACGAGCATCGTTGGTACTGATTTGATTTGACGATAGCCCACACTCAAATCAAAGGATTGATAAGACAATAGGTCCAGCAACTGATCACAGGGACCAATCGATGAAGATATCATCTTTCTTCAACACACACTACACAAGAATATCCCTTTGGAACGAACTAAGTCAGACAAGCTTTTATCTTCCAACTCTCCAAGTTGTTGTCTAGCTTAACCAACTAGCTCAGGGATATCTAACACCGATTCTTGGAGAGAAGGTGGTTCACAAGAAACCAACTTGATCACGGGCTCAACATAACGGTCAGGTGACGACCTGGTAATACTTCCGAGAAGATCTTCGGAAATCACGAACCACCGATATGTTACTAAGCTCGAGAACAATCTTGCTTTTCAGGGCAAGATGATATGATCAAATGAGCGAGGACTTGACAAAATCCTAACTCATCAATCAAAGAGTGCACCAGGAAATAAGGACTAGGTAGCACGATCAATCTTAGAATGATGATTCAATAAACAACACGCTAAGAATGAAATTATTGTCCTTTAGCTACCAAGCAACAAGGTTGCTAGGAGTATTGATTTCACACATCACGATTCACTTGTCGGCATTCCGGTTACAATAATACAGGAACCGAGGAATGAACAATGATGGCAAGAAGTATCACTGTACCAAGAGTGCATAGGATGGTGTGCAATTCCTATAACATCCCGATATAAAGATGGTAATACTCCAAGATAGAGCAGAACAAAAGCTGGATTAGCAATTTGTTCTGTGGAGCACAACTTTTTGACCCAATCCTAGATATGGAAGAGGTACTGGAGTTTGTTTCTCCTAGTCATCCCGGAATAGAATGGCTTGACAGACCACAAGAGTCATAGGCATCGATGAACGAACGCACGCATACTCTTGACTATCAATTGATAGACGAGGGTCAGAATGCAACTAAAGAGAGCAACTCAAAGGAACATGCGATTTTCTGAGTTGTGGATGCATGGTTAGCATGTCGAACGAATTCCACATATTTCTTCCGGATAACCCATGCAGAAAGGTAGAACTGGCAGAGTCACAATGTAGAATCGAGAACCCATCGAGAGCACTCTGATTGTGATCTTTCGATCAGCGAGGAACATCTGCCATAAGCGGTTCATAGTATTTGGAAGAAAGGAATACCACGAACATCGAGGACTAATGCAAAGGTTACTGATAACCTAAAGGAACGAGCAAAACTATCAACATGAAGCAAGTAGGGTGAATCTCGGGTTCAAAACCCAGGGATAGAATACCTACTACTAGATGGCATCACGGGATGCTTTCGATAATGACGGCCAGAGTCATCACACTGGAGCATAAATCATGGCTAGGCTACTAGATGATCCCCTGAGACACCTAAGGTCATTATAGTAACTCCAACATAATGTCAAGGCAATAGAATACCTCAACTCAACAATTAGTGTGATTGAGATGGCATAAAGGAACATCGAAAACCAGAGGGAAAGGATTTTGCAAATGCATCAGATTATTTAGAAACCTGGGATGACTCGGACAGCATAACGGCTGTAAATGCTCAGAAAAGATTTGAGACATTCACAAAATGGTGGCATAACCACTCAGAAGCACGATATCAAGGTTTCGAGATCAACAATTAACATACGGAAGTAGTAGGAACTGAACTGAGGCTTAATCCAACAATCTTATAAGTCTACGGATTAGTAACACGTGATCCTGATAGAAAGAAGAGATAGCCTAGTTCTTAATCCCCGCAGGAAAGATAAGATGACTCAGATCAGAAGGCATGAGGTATAAGGAGTAAAAAGAGCCTTACGTTCCATCCCACAATCAATTCCCTTATATAACTAAAGAATTTCTAGACTCAACTTCGACCAGTTTGGCTTGGTGATCCTACAGACAGTCAAGCTCTGATACCATAGCTGTCAGGACCCCGACTCAATGCCACATCGATCTAGCATGTAACACCTCATATCACTTTGCGGCCTCACGCACGGTATTCCCTCGGGTGTCGCCTTACCTTTGCCCGGGACCGTTTGCGCCTTTTGGCACACGTATATGACAGTGTCGCTAGCATCCATATGATAAGGAGCCCGGGCTGACATGACTAGTCGTAAACCCAAAGTGGCACAGACTTACAGGGACAGGCATCCATGACCCAGCATCGAACGTGTCGGTCATCAGCGAGTGAATCCAGGCTGTAGCACTGGGCTAGCAGGACTCCGGTGAACCGGGCTGTAGCGGGCTAACAGGACTCCGGTATTCATCGCGTGACATTTCCCCGAAGGGACAGACACAGGAACGAAGAAGGACACATGCCGGCCAGCCTAAGTGTTCCGGAGCAGTAGCAAGCTACCATGGCTCGGTGGAAACACTAGGAGACATTTCCCGTAAGAGAGGCTACTAAAGATAAACAACTAGATGGTCAGATCCCACACATACCAAGCATTTCAATAACATACACACAATATGCTCGATATGTGCAAATACAACATGGCATCACAACATGACTCTACGACTCAAGTAATTTATTCAATAGGCTCCGAGGAGCGAGATATTACAAACAGGGTCTCATGACCCAACACTCAGAGCATACAAATCAAAGCACAAGCGGAAGCTATCATGTCTGAGTACAGACATCTATAAATGAAAAAGGCTGAGAAGCCTGACTATCTATCAGATCCTGCCGAGGGCACAAGATCGTAGCTGAGGTAACAAGCTAAACGTCGAAGTCCACGTGGAACTACTAGTGAGACTGAAGTCTCTCTGCAAAAACATAAAATAGGCAAACGTGAGTACAAATGTACCCAGCAAGACTTACATCAGAACTAACTACATATGCATCATTATCAACAAAGGGGATGGTGGGGTTTAACTGCAGCAAGCCAGCTTTGACTCGGTGGCTATCCTAAACTACGACTGCAAGTAACTCTTTTGAGGTGGCGCACACGAGTCCACATATTCACCATATCAATACACCACTATGGATCCGCTCCCGTCTCCCTACGAGAACGCCATCCATAGCACTCACGCTTATCTTGCGTATTTTAGAGTATCCACTTTCACTTGTCTATGAACTGATATAAGCAACCCAGAAGTCCTTTTCCGCGGACACGGCTATTCGAATAGATGATGTTAACCCTGCAGGGGTGTACTTCTTCATACATGTTTCCACCACTTAGCGTCTGCACACGACATGTGCTCGGCAGACTTCAAGCGGAAAGCCGACGTGGGTGTAGACCACGACCTACCTAAACACTCAAGTCTCTAGTCCAGGTTTATCGCCTATTCGGGTTCCATCCATGAGGAGATCCGGCCGGAGTTTCGCTCACAGCCCCAAACGATGTGAACAGGGTTCCCGAGATACCAAACGGGCTGCCGGTACACCGTGCCACGTGCCTACCGCATCACAGCCCACCCCTACGGTCAGCGCTGTCCACGGCCTCCAGCATAGCTACAAACACCAGAAACTACTTGCAACTCCTGGACAGAGGACAAGGGTGAATAAGAAGTCGAGCGGGGTCATATTTCAGGGCCCAATGTATGGTAGTAGCTGAATCATGGATCACAAACACAGAACTCAGTTCCTGAGGACGGCTGCAATGAGACAACCCACCATGTACTCCTACATGGCCTCTCACCGCTACCTTTACCAAATCGTGTTCACACACTTAGCTCACACACAGTAGGACATGTTCACACACCTCTGATTCATCCCCGATGAATCAGACCTGACTCAACTCTAAGCAGTAGCAGGCATGACAAACAAGCATGAATGAGTAGGCACAACAGGGCTCAAACAACTCCTACTCATGCTAGTGGGTTTCATCTATTTACTGTGGCAATGACAGGTCATGCAGAGGATAAAGGGGTTCAGCTACCGCAGCAAGTAACAGATGAATCGGTGTTGTCCTAATGCAGTAAAAGAGAGCAGGAGCGAGAGAGTAGGATTGTATCGGAATGAACAAGGGGGTTTTGCTTGCCTGGCACTTCTGAAGATAAAATTGAGTCTTCATCAGTGTCAACGATCACATCATCGGTATCACGTCTATCGAGAGGGGACAAATACCGGCAACACAGAAGGAACACAATCAATGCAATGCACAATATGATGCATGATCATGACATGGCAATATGAATGTGTTTTGGGCTAATGCAACTAGCAACAGATTAAATGAAGTTGGTTTGAATACAAGATTCAAATTCAAACTCCATATGTGATTATTTAAATGCCCTTTATATGATTTGTGCTAAACAGCAGCTATAAGTTGTTCTAACATGCATGAAAATGGTACAGATGGATTCCTTGAATTTTTCTGATAATTTTTCATATATAATTTATTTAATTTGGAGTTACGGTTAATTTTCTATGATTTATTGAAGTTTTAGGCATTTTCTGGAATTTCCTGAATTAAATTAAATCCAGAAAGCATTACTGCGTCAGCATGACGTTGGCATGACGTCGGCAAGTCAACAGGGCCGGCTCGGGTCAAACCTGACGTGTGGGGTCCACACGTCAGTGACACAGGGGCTAATCCCGCGTTGACCCGCGCTTTGACCCACTACGGGGCCCACTGTCAGTGGCCGTGGGGGGGTGTTTAGAGCGTCATTAGTGCTAATTAGGCGTGCCACGTCGGCAGTCGCCGGAGTGTCGCCGGCGACGACCACGGCCGACAGCGGAGGTGCACCGTGCGCTCGCTACGGAGCACCTTTTGACGTGCGGTTTGCTCCTACGGGTTCCTGGGAGGAAGGCGCATCTAAAGAGGTAAGTGACAGCAGCTGGGGTGGCCGGAGCTGCCGGCGGCGAGCTCCTTTGCGGCTGCCGGAGTTCGGGCAATCTCGGGGTCGGGGTTAGGGAGCACGGCAGGAGGAGCTGGGGCGTGCTACGGACTCCTGAGATCACGGTGAGCACGTCAGTGGGCTCGGATACGAGCTGGGGTGGCTGTGGCCACGGCCACGCCGTGGCCGGCGGCGAGAGATTCTCGGGCAAAGTGGTGGGGCTAGCTAGAGAGGGAGGTGGGGCACGGGGAGAGAGGGGAATCGGGTCGAGGGCTCACCGCGGAGCTGCAGGGAGGGTTAGTGGGCTCGGGGGCACGCCGGAGTGGCCGAATCGACGGAGAAGATCCTCGGCGGCCGGCGAGGGGAAAAAACGTCGGGGGCGGCGTTCCGGGGCTCTTCTGGTCGCGTGAGACGACGAGGAGGACGAGGGAGGCACTGCGGAGCTCAGGAGCACGTCGGGGAGGAGAGGGGGTGGCGGTGGCCGCGAGGAAGCTTGTCGGCGCGGCGGGTGTGTTCGGTGGCTGCGCGCGAGAGAGCCAGAGGAGGAGAGGAGCTCGGGGAGAGAGTGAGAGGCCTGGGGGGGTGCGTGGCGTCGCGGACGGGATCCAGGGCAACGAGAGGAAGCAGGAGGTGGCTAGGGGGGAAGCAGGAGGTGGCCGAGGCAGCGTCGGCGAGCGCCACGCCTCGCCTCTGCTCGTCCTCCTGGCAGAGGACGGAAGAGGACAAAGGAGGAGGAGGTGGGCTGGGCCGGCTGGGGAACTGGGCCGGTGGTGGCGCCAGGTAAGGTTTCTCTTCTCTCTCTGTCTTTTTCTAATTATTTCAGTTTTCTAATTTGCAGGTTTGTTTTGAATTTGGTTTTGAAAACCAATTCAATTTATTTTGCTTCTGACAATATTTTTAGGAGCTAAAAGAATTAAGACAATGCTCCACAAAATAATTCAGAATTATTGGACCTATATTTATTTAATAGTAGATATAAATCCAATTCAAATAATTATTGATTTAATTCAAATGCCCAAATTAAATGTTTCTGAGACACCAAAAATATTGGTTTGGATTTTACCTCTTGCCAATATTTCCAGAGGATATCAGGAACATTTTCTTGGACACATTTGAGAAGATTTGATTGTTGGTTATTTTTAGAGGTTCTGAGGCTTTGAAAATTCCTCAATTCAAATTTCATTTGAATTTAAACATGATGCAGCAACCAAGCTAGTCCAAGGCCAGGGTAAAGCTAGGGATGTGACAACTCACCCCCACTAAACAAGAATCTCGTCTCGAGATTCAAGCGTAGGGTAGGGTGAAGGGGGAACGCAACTAGTACAATCTTCACGATCCAGGGTGCACTTCATAGGAACGTTGATTCGATCACCATTATTGTCTTGTCGTCTTGCTCTGAGAACTCCAGCTAATCATGACAAGAAGAGGAAAGGAAAACTCTAGAAGGATCGGTCTTCTCGAAGATCGAACAACTCACGGAATGAGACATAGGACCATCTCTCGGGTTGAGACACGAGTTACACATCAAGAGGGGTGGAAAGAGACGGATGACGAAGGTTCACTAGGTGGACAACAATTCCACACTTAAGAAGGTGGTAAACGATTGTCAACGTAGCGAGGAGTTGAGTTGCCATGATACCACGACGAAACATCCTGGAGGAGGGTGATTCGTAGATTATTATCTTAAGTGGCAAAAAGAATTACTTTGATTCAGAGATCATTGGAACTCTTTATACCAGCCTAAGGCAATCACAAGCGATCATTTGGAGGGGGTCGGTAGAATGGCATACTCGGACTTGGATGATGTGGATTACCTTGTTGAAGACAACGTAATGGATGAATTTGCTTATCACCGGAAATGGAAGAGACCCATGGTAGAATGGCACATTGGCGGTGCAAGCTGGGAACAAAATGCAAATGCTGGGAATGATTCTGGTAACTGGGGAAGAACCCAACAATAGAGAGTGAATTCACTGTTGGAGTGGTTATAGCATAACCGAAGGAATCTGGAGCAATCCCAGTTAGTGCCGATGATAACACGTAGCGCTTGTGCGTGCTCTCAAGAACTTGAGCATTTCCATATCATCAAGGTTTTACCAACATCCGTGTCAAGGGTCCGGTAACACAACTTACTACCATGATGAATGGTGATGGAGGATGCAGATGCAAAGGAAGATAACACTTTCTCAGATTTCACCTTAGCGAGGCCAAGGAAACAAAATCTGGATGATCGACCGAGAGACATTTAGCACTCCGCTTCTAATGTTCTCCTTGATGTGCTAGTGTATCCCATTCATAGATATGGTTTGATATCTAGAACATCAAGTAAAAGGTCGGACTTCGGGAACACAATAATCCATAAGGGCAACTAGGAGTAAATCCTACGAAATCCTTATGGGAAGGTGGCCAACTGCTTCAATCAAGATACCACAATAATAGGTCTTCGGCTGGGTGGTGCTGGCCACGACATCCACTTTACCGGTTATCGAGGGACCAATATTATAGTTCTTGGGAAATGTTCCAAACCATCATATCTGCCTGAGATTCAGATCTGGTTGGTGTCAGGATATTCCAGACTCATCGAGTCTAGGAAGAAAAATGAAAGTTTGCAACACAAATCGACGAGATGACGTTGCGAGATTCTCGGGAAATGAACTACGATAGCAAGCTCCAAAACATGAGCTGGTTCTGCTACAAACATGTGAACACGTTGTCCAAGACAAGCATGACCACAAAGTAGTCTTATAATAAAACACTACCGAGTTCAGGAGGGGGAACCATCAGCGAGGATATCGAAGTTTTGTACAAATCCATCTGGTACCTTCGGGACTAGCACTTAAAACTTATTAATCTTGAACAAATCAATCAGTGGCTTGGTGTGCTAGGGACCCATATAGAATGGAGGTTGCAAGTCTCCGAACCACAGAATACTTCGCACGTATGCATGACTGATTTGGGATGATTCCAAAGGAAACAACATTGACTTTCTCGAATCCACGGCGGCAACTTGCATCAAATGCACATGGACTGGAGGAAGTCACTTCTTACATCCGAACATTTGCTCCATGAACTAGCATGAAGAAATGCTTTCAAAAGTTTCCAACACTAACTTAATGTTCAACAAAATCATGGAGGGAATAAGGATGTTGTCAATGGGCTCAACAACAATTCATCCGGGTTTCCTTTTAAAAGGAATTCCATAGTTAAGTGAACAAGTGATAGCATTGGTCAGACCAAAGATGTAAGGGTGTATGCTCGAGGGATCAACCACGAGTAAGACAACATTACGAGCATCGTTGGTACTGATTTGATTTGACGATAGCCCACACTCAAATCAAAGGATTGATAAGACAATAGGTCCAGCAACTGATCACAGGGACCAATCGATGAAGATATCATCTTTCTTCAACACACACTACACAAGAATATCCCTTTGGAACGAACTAAGTCAGACAAGCTTTTATCTTCCAACTCTCCAAGTTGTTGTCTAGCTTAACCAACTAGCTCAGGGATATCTAACACCGATTCTTGGAGAGAAGGTGGTTCACAAGAAACCAACTTGATCACGGGCTCAACATAACGGTCAGGTGACGACCTGGTAATACTTCCGAGAAGATCTTCGGAAATCACGAACCACCGATATGTTACTAAGCTCGAGAACAATCTTGCTTTTCAGGGCAAGATGATATGATCAAATGAGCGAGGACTTGACAAAATCCTAACTCATCAATCAAAGAGTGCACCAGGAAATAAGGACTAGGTAGCACGATCAATCTTAGAATGATGATTCAATAAACAACACGCTAAGAATGAAATTATTGTCCTTTAGCTACCAAGCAACAAGGTTGCTAGGAGTATTGATTTCACACATCACGATTCACTTGTCGGCATTCCGGTTACAATAATACAGGAACCGAGGAATGAACAATGATGGCAAGAAGTATCACTGTACCAAGAGTGCATAGGATGGTGTGCAATTCCTATAACATCCCGATATAAAGATGGTAATACTCCAAGATAGAGCAGAACAAAAGCTGGATTAGCAATTTGTTCTGTGGAGCACAACTTTTTGACCCAATCCTAGATATGGAAGAGGTACTGGAGTTTGTTTCTCCTAGTCATCCCGGAATAGAATGGCTTGACAGACCACAAGAGTCATAGGCATCGATGAACGAACGCACGCATACTCTTGACTATCAATTGATAGACGAGGGTCAGAATGCAACTAAAGAGAGCAACTCAAAGGAACATGCGATTTTCTGAGTTGTGGATGCATGGTTTAGCATGTCGAACGAATTCCACATATTTCTTCCGGATAACCCATGCAGAAAGGTAGAACTGGCAGAGTCACAATGTAGAATCGAGAACCCATCGAGAGCACTCTGATTGTGATCTTTCGATCAGCGAGGAACATCTGCCATAAGCGGTTCATAGTATTTGGAAGAAAGGAATACCACGAACATCGAGGACTAATGCAAAGGTTACTGATAACCTAAAGGAACGAGCAAAACTATCAACATGAAGCAAGTAGGGTGAATCTCGGGTTCAAAACCCAGGGATAGAATACCTACTACTAGATGGCATCACGGGATGCTTTCGATAATGACGGCCAGAGTCATCACACTGGAGCATAAATCATGGCTAGGCTACTAGATGATCCCCTGAGACACCTAAGGTCATTATAGTAACTCCAACATAATGTCAAGGCAATAGAATACCTCAACTCAACAATTAGTGTGATTGAGCTGGCATAAAGGAACATCGAAACCAGAGGGAAAGGATTTTGCAAATGCATCAGACTATTTAGAAACCTGGGATGACTCGGACAGCATAACGGCTGTAAATGCTCAGAAAAGATTTGAGACATTCACAAAATGGTGGCATAACCACTCAGAAGCACGATATCAAGGTTTCGAGATCAACAATTAACATACGGAAGTAGTAGGAACTGAACTGAGGCTTAAATCCAACAATCTTATAAGTCTACGGATTAGTAACACGTGATCCTGATAGAAAGAAGAGATAGCCTAGTTCTTAATCCCCGTAGAAGAGAAGATGATGACTCAGATCAGAAGGCATGAGGTATAAGGAGTAAAAAGAGCCTTACGTTCCATCCCACAATCAATTCCCTTATATAACTAAAGAATTTCTAGACTCAACTTCGACCAGTTTGGCTTGGTAATCCTACAGGCAGTCAAGCTCTGATACCAACGCTGTCAGGACCCCGACTCAATGCCACATCGATCTAGCATGTAACACCTCATATCACTTTGCGGCCTCACGCACGGTATTCCCACGGGTGTCGCCTTACCTTTGCCCGGGACCGTTTGCGCCTTTTGGCACACGTATATGACAGTGTCGCTAGCATCCATATGATAAGGAGCCCGGGCTGACATGACTAGTCGTAAACCCAAAGTGGCACAGACTTACAGGGACAGGCATCCATGACCCAGCATCGAACGTGTCGGTCATCAGCGAGTGAATCCAGGCTGTAGCACTGGGCTAGCAGGACTCCGGTGAACCGGGCTGTAGCGGGCTAACAGGACTCCGGTATTCATCGCGTGACATTTCCCCGAAGGGACAGACACAGGAACGAAGAAGGACACATGCCGGCCAGCCTAAGTGTTCCGGAGCAGTAGCAAGCTACCATGGCTCGGTGGAAACACTAGGAGACATTTCCCCGTAAGAGAGGCTACTAAAGATAAACAACTAGATGGTCAGATCCCACACATACCAAGCATTTCAATAACATACACACAATATGCTCGATATGTGCAAATACAACATGGCATCACAACATGACTCTACGACTCAAGTAATTTATTCAATAGGCTCCGAGGAGCGAGATATTACAAACAGGGTCTCATGACCCAACACTCAGAGCATACAAGTCAAAGCACAAGCGGAAGCTATCATGTCTGAGTACAGACATCTATAAATGAAAAAGGCTGAGAAGCCTGACTATCTATCAGATCCTGCCGAGGGCACAAGATCGTAGCTGAGGTAACAAGCTAAACGTCGAAGTCCACGTGGAACTACTAGTGAGACTGAAGTCTCTCTGCAAAAACATAAAATAGGCAAACGTGAGTACAAATGTACCCAGCAAGACTTACATCAGAACTAACTACATATGCATCATTATCAACAAAGGGGATGGTGGGGTTTAACTGCAGCAAGCCAGCTTTGACTCGGTGGCTATCCTAAACTACGACTGCAAGTAACTCTTTTGAGGTGGCGCACACGAGTCCACATATTCACCATATCAATACACCACTATGGATCCGCTCCCGTCTCCCTACGAGAACGCCATCCATAGCACTCACGCTTATCTTGCGTATTTTAGAGTATCCACTTTCACTTGTCTATGAACTGATATAAGCAACCCAGAAGTCCTTTTCCGCGGACACGGCTATTCGAATAGATGATGTTAACCCTGCAGGGGTGTACTTCTTCATACATGTTTCCACCACTTAGCGTCTGCACACGACATGTGCTCGGCAGACTTCAAGCGAAAGCCGACGTGGGTGTAGACCACGACCTACCTAAACACTCAAGTCTCTAGTCCAGGTTTATCGCCTATTCGGGTTCCATCCATGAGGAGATCCGGCCGGAGTTTCGCTCACAGCCCCAAACGATGTGAACAGGGTTCCCGAGATACCAAACGGGCATCCGGTTACACCGTGCCACGTGCCTACCGCATCACAGCCCACCCCTACGGTCAGCGCTGTCCACGGCCTCCAGCATACTACAAACACCAGAAACTACTTGCAACTCCTGGACAGAGGACAAGGGTGAATAAGAAGTCGAGCGGGGTCATATTTCAGGGCCCAATGTATGGTAGTAGCTGAATCATGGATCACAAACACAGAACTCAGTTCCTGAGGACGGCTGCAATGAGACAACCCACCATGTACTCCTACATGGCCTCTCACCGCTACCTTTACCAAATCGTGTTCACACACTTAGCTCACACACAGTAGGACATGTTCACACACCTCTGATTCATCCCCGATGAATCAGACCTGACTCAACTCTAAGCAGTAGCAGGCATGACAAACAAGCATGAATGAGTAGGCACAACAGGGCTCAAACAACTCCTACTCATGCTAGTGGGTTTCATCTATTTACTGTGGAATGACAGGTCATGCAGAGGATAAAGGGGTTCAGCTACCGCAGCAAGTAACAGATGAATCGGTGTTGTCCTAATGCAGTAAAAGAGAGCAGGAGCGAGAGAGTAGGATTGTATCAGAATGAACAAGGGGGTTTTGCTTGCCTGGCACTTCTGAAGATAACATTGAGTCTTCATCAGTGTCAACGATCACATCATCGGTATCACGTCTATCGAGAGGGGACAATACCGGCAACACAGAAAAAACACGATCAATGCAATGCACAATATGATGCATGCTATGACATGGCAATATGAATGTGTTTTGGGCTAATGCAACTAGCAACCAGATTAAATGAAGTTGGTTTGAATACAAGATTCAAATTCAAACTCCATATGTGATTATTAAATGCCCTTTATATGATTTGTGCTAAACAGTAGTGATAAGTTGTTCTAACATGCATGAAAATGGTACAGATGGATTCCTTGAATTTTTCTGATAATTTTTCATATATAAATTATTTAATTTGGAGTTACGGTTAATTTTCTATGATTTATTGAAGTTTTAGGCATTTTCTGAAATTTCAGAATTAAATTAAATCCAGAAAGCATTACTGCGTCAGCATGACGTTGGCATGACGTCGGCAAGTCAACAGGGGCCGGCTCGGGTCAAACCTGACGTGTGGGGTCCACACGTCAGTGACACAGGGGCTAATCCCGCGTTGACCCGGGCTTTGACCCACTACGGGGCCCACTGTCAGTGGCCGTGGGGGGGGGTGTTTAGAGCGTCATTAGTGCTAATTAGGCGTGCCACGTCGGCAGTCGCCGGAGTGTCGCCGGCGACGACCACGGCCGACAGCGGAGGTGCACCGTGCGCTCGCTACGGAGCACCTTTTGACGTGCGGTTTGCTCCTACGGGTTCCTGGGAGGAAGGCGCATCTAAAGAGGTAAGTGACAGCAGCTGGGGTGGCCGGAGCTGCCGGCGGCGAGCTCCTTTGCGGCTGCCGGAGTTCGGGCAATCTCGGGGTCGGGGTTAGGAAGCACGGCAGGAGGAGCTGGGGCGTGCTATGGACTCCTGAGATCACGGTGAGCACGTCAGTGGGCTCGGATACGAGCTGGGGTGGCTGTGGCCACGGCCACGCCGTGGCCGGCGGCGAGAGATTCTCGGGCAAAGTGGTGGGGCTAGCTAGAGAGGGAGGTGGGGCAAAAACGGGGAGAGGGGGAATCGGGTCGAGGGCTCACCGCGGAGCTGCAGGGAGGGTTAGTGGGCTCGGGGGCACGCCGGAGTGGCCGAATCGACGGAGAAGATCCTCGGCGGCCGGCGAGGGGAAAAATGTCGGGGGCGGCGTTCCGGGGCTCTTCTGGTCGCGTGAGACGACGAGGAGGACGAGGGAGGCACTGCGGAGCTCAGGAGCACGTCGGGGAGGAGAGGGGGTGGCGGTGGCCGCGAGGAAGCTTGTCGGCGGCGGCGGGTGTGTTCGGTGGCTGCGCGCGAGAGAGCCAGAGGAGGAGAAGAGCTCGGGGAGAGAGTGAGAGGCCCTGGGGGGGGTGCGTGGTGTCGCGGACGGGATCCAGGGCAACGAGAGGAAGCAGGAGGTGGCTAGGGGGGGAAGCAGGAGGTGGCCGAGGCAGCGTCGGCGAGCGCCACGCCTCGCCTCTGCTCGTCCTCCTGGCAGAGGAGGAAGAGGACAAAGGAGGAGGAGGTGGGCTGGGCCGGCTGGGGAACTGGGCCGGTGGTGGCGCCAGGTAAGGTTTCTCTTCTCTCTCTGTCTTTTTCTAATTATTTTAGTTTTCTAATTTGCAGGTTTGTTTTGAATTTGGTTTTGAAACCAATTCAATTTATTTTGCTTCTGACAATATTTTTAGGAGCTAAAAGAATTAAGACAATGCTCCACAAAATAATTCAGAATTATTGGACCTATATTTATTTAATAGTAGATATAAATCCAATTCAAATAATTATTGATTTAATTCAAATGCCCAAATTAAATGTTTCTGAGACACCAAAAATATTGGTTTGGATTTTACCTCTTGCCAATATTTCCAGAGGATATCAGGAACATTTTCTTGGACACATTTGAGAAGATTTGATTGTTGGTTATTTTTAGAGGTTTCTGAGGCTTTGAAAATTCCTCAATTCAAATTTCATTTGAATTTAAACATGATGCAGCAACCAAGCTAGTCCAAGGCCAGGGTAAAGCTAGGGATGTGACAGAACCGGACTTATCCGGCCAAGGCATGGATAGCGCCCCGAACTCGGTCTTCCGAATACTAGGGGCTTCGCCAAAATTTAAAATTATAGAATTCTATGGCTAAGTGAGAGTGATAAAGCACTATAAGTCCGACGGCCTGGTTTGTTATGCTGAGTGCCTCCCTAGACGGACCCAAGAATGGGAACAAGAGCGCTCAGGTTTATCCCGAACACCCCAGCACTCGTGGCATGGGGGTCGAAGCCGACGACTTGCATCTCTCAGATTTGTTAAACCTCCGCACAGAAGGTAATATTTTAAATTAACAAGCGTTGCTTAACGCATATGAACAAAGTTTTCAGCGTACAGGATAACAGATGCGAGCCTACTCAAAAATTACATCTTTGGAGCATTCGTCCGCTATACGGCGAGCACCCTTCAGGACGCCCTTATAATACATCTCGGGCGTGCGATACTCCTTGCCCGGCGGTGGCGCGTCTGTCAAAAGCTTCTCAGCGTCCAGCTTGCCCCAGTGCACTTTAGCACGGGCAAGGGCCGACGGGCACCTTCGATACAGACGGAGCGCTTGACGACCTCAATCCATGGACACGCGTCCACCAGCCGCCGCACCAAACTGGATTAGCTCCCAGGCATGGCTTCTCCATGCCACAGCCGAGCTATGAGGCCCTTCATGGCCTGTTCGGCCACCTTGTGGAGCTCGACCAGCTGCTTCAGCTGGTCGCTCAGGGGCACCGGATGTTCGGCCCCAGCATATTGAGACCAAAACACTTTTTCCGTCGAGCTCCCCTCTTCGGCTCAGTAGTATGCGGAGGCATCAGACACACTACAGGGTAGATCGGTGAACGCTCCTGGAGAGCTCCGGATTCGGGTAAGTAGCAGATAATTAACTTTTATATTCTTGCTTTGCATAAAGAATGCCTTACCCGCCGCTATCTTCTTCATCGCCTCGATCTCCTGGAGGGCCTTCTGGGCTTCGGCCTTAGCGTTTTTGGCACTCTCAAGAGCCAAGGCGAGCTCGGACTCTCGAGTCTTCGAGTCACGCTCCAAACTCTCGTGTTTTTCCACGAGAGCCTGGAGCTCTTGCCGCACCTCCGCCACCCGTGCCTCCTGCTTCTCTCGCTCGGTGCGCTCCAGGGCCGCACTATTTTCGGCCTTGGAGACTGCCTCCTTCAGGGTCGCCACCTCGGCCATGGCCCCTGCAACATTTAAGTTGGTCCTGTCATTATTTCCAACCAAGTATTTCTATATACATTTACATGCGGTATTACATACCCTCGTTGTCCTCGAGCTGCTTCTTGGCATGGCCGAGCTCGTTCTCGGACCGCTCAAGGCTTCCCTTCAATGCATTGACCTCCGCAGTCAGTGCGGCAGAGGTCAGCAGCGCAGCCTGCATTCCCATATTGACATATTTTTATTAGACTCCTACGTATATATTTTTAGATCCTCAGCTCGGCTTTTCTTTCTGCACACTGAACCGAGCATCAGGGGCTACTGTCTATGCGGTAACATTTTTTATGTGTTTTGAACACGTACCTCAAAGCCTGTTAACAGACTTGTACAGGCTTCTGTCAGCCTGCTCTTGGCGGACTGAACCTTCTGAGTCACCGCACTCATAACAGTGCGGTGTTCCTCGTTGATGGAGGCGCCGTTATGCACCTCCAGCAAATTTTCCGGCGCCTCTGGGTGGACGGAGGTCGCCGGCGTCGTATGCTTGCCCTTCTTACGAAGGCGCCGCCTGTCGTACTCTGGAACCGTTGATGGTTCCGGAGCAGTGTCCGGCCCAGGGCCGGACTTGGATCCCTCCGGGGCTTTACCCCCTTTGGGCCTGGAATCCGGGAGGTCGCCTTGAGGCGCCTCCAGGGCCACCTCCTCCTGGTTCGGTCCCCTTCGGGACCCCACCTTAGCGTCATCCGTAGGGAGAGGGGAGGAGGCCGTCGGAAGTGAAGCGCTGTTCACATCCGACGAATTCAGAGAGCCGCTCGATGAATCGCCGAGCTGAGCCCTGGGCGGGCTGCATGATTAAATTCGGCATTAGATATTACCGAGTAATAGAGGAGCGCCATGAGTCATTCGGGTAACCGGACACTTACGATTTTGCTAGGGGCTTGACCCTGGATGGCCATTCCTCCCCGCCATCTTCGGCATCGGAGGCATAGTCCGGCAGAAGGGTCTTCCCCTTCTTGGACCCTCCGGCCTCCCCAGTTGGGGCGGCCTTCCTTTTCTTTCCTCCCCCCGTTGGAGGGGGAGAGGCTTCTTCTTCTTCCTCCTCCTCCTCTTCGGAGGCGGAGGGCGCCTCGAGGTTGTCGGGCGATGAATCCGATACCACCAAGCGCCGGGAGCTCTTTCGAGTCCCCGTGCCCTTCTTCTTGGCCTTCTTCTCCGGCACCACGTGAGGTGCCGGAACCAGCAGCCCCGTCAATCGGGCATCCGCTGGGTCTTCCGGTAAAGGAGCCGGACAGCTAACCTGCCCAGACTTCTTCAGCCAGTCCTGTCAAAGGTAAGGGAGTTTAGATCCCGCATGGAGTCAATCTATGAAGAACAAGGTACCCCGTAATGGGAAAATTAAGCTCACCGCGCTGGCTTGGCGCTTGGCGCAGAATCCGCGATCCTCGGTGATGGGAGGGGAGACCTCGGAGCTCTTGAATAGCACCTTCCAAGCATCCTCGTGCTTGGTGTCGAAGAGCCGAGACGGAGTCTGGTGCTGGGCCGGGTCGAACTCCCATAAGTTGAAAGCCCGTCGTTGACACGGGAGAATCCGGCAAAAGAGCATGACCTGGACCATGGTGACAAGTTTAACCTTCCTGCCGATCAGGTCCTTGATGCAGGTCTGAAGTCCGGTCACTTCTGCCAAATTACCCCATGACAGGCCCGTCTCTTTCCAAGATGTGAGCTGTGTGGGGATGCCAGATCGGAATTCGGGGACCGCTGCCCACTCAGGGTCACGCGGCTCGGTGACATAGAACCACCCCGATTGCCATCCTTTGATGGTCTCTACGAAGGCACCCTCAAGCCATGTAAGGTTGGCTATCTTGCCCACCATGGCGCCTCCGCACTCCGCTTGGCGCCTGCCCACAACCTTCGGCTTGACGCTGAAGATCTTCAGCCATAGGTCAAAATGGGGCTGGATATGGAGGAAGGCCTCACACACAACAATGAATGTCGAGATATTGAGGATGAAATTTGGGGCCAGATCATGGAAGTCCAGGCCGTAGTAGAACATGAGCCCCCGGACGAACGGGTGAAGAGGAAAACCCAGTCCGCAGAGGAAATGGGGAAGAAAACAACCCTCTCATGGGGCCTGGGGGTGGGGATGAGCTGCCCCACATCTGGAAGCCGGTGCGCGATGTCGTCGGACAAGTATCCGGCCTTCCTCAGTTTTTTGATTTGCCCCTCCGTGATGGAGGAGGCCATCCATATACCTCCCACTCCGGACATGATTGGAGAAGGTTGAGGAAAGAAGTGCGGGCTTGGGTGTTGGAGCTCGAGTGCACAGGGACGGATAAGCAAAGGAGGAAGAAGGCGTAAATGGAAAGGGTAGATCCTTATCCCCTTATATGGGCGGCCAAAACAACGAGCCCCCACCGGCCTAATAAAACTCGCTTATCTCCCAAGCACCGCGGTTAATGGCGCGGTTGGGTTACCCACGCCCGTATTGATGAGAATCCCGGAATAAGGGGACACGGTCTCTGCTTTGACAAGACGTGCCAAGGAAACCGCCTCGCTAAACATGCTGAGGTGGAACAGTAAAATGAATAAAAGCCTGGCCGTGGCGTGATGTCATGCTGCGGAATACGTCAGCAGATTAGATTGGTGCAAATTTTATTCTCTCTATGGTGGCATGTGGAACTTATTTTGCAGAGCCGGACACTATCCTGGTGTTCAACATCTTCTATGAAGTATTCGGAGGAGGAACCCGCCTTGCAATGCCGAAGACAACTTATGCGTCGGACTGGTCGTCATTGAAGCCTGGTTCAGGGGCTACTGAGGGAGTCCTGGATTAGGGGGTGTCCAGATGGCCGGACTATGACCTTTGGCCGGACACCCGGACTATGAAGATACAAGATTGAAGACTCCGTCTCGTGTCCGGATGGGACTTTCCTTGGCGTGGAAGGCAAGCTTGGCGATATGATATGAAGATCTCCTCCCATTATAACCGACTCTATGTAACCCTAGCCCTCTCCGGTGTCTATATAAACCGGAGAGTTTTAGTCCGTAGGACGAACAACAATCATACCATAGGCTAGCTTCTAGGGTTTAGCCTCTCTGATCTCGTGGTAGATCCACTCTTGTACTACCCATATCATCAGTATTAATCAAGCAGGAGTAGGGTTTTACCTCCATCGAGAGGGCCCGAACCTGGGTAAAAACATCGTGTCCCTTGTCTCCTGTTACCATCCGCCTAGACGCACAGTTCGGAACCCCCTACCCGAGATCCGCCGGTTTTGACACCGACAACAGGTACCTGGAAGTATTCGGAGAAGGAACCCGCCTTGCAATGTCGAAGACAATCTGCGCGCCGGACTCATCATCATTGAAGCCTGGTTCGAGGGCTACTGAGGGAGTCTTGGATTAAGGGGTCCTCGGACAGCCAGACTATATACATGTGTCGGACTGTTGGGCTATGAAGATACAAGATAGAAGACTTCGTCCCGTGTCCGCATGGGACTCTCCTTTGCATGGAAGGCAAGCTTGGCGATTCAGATATGTAGATTACTTTCTTTGTAATCGACTCTGTTTAACCATAGCCCCCTCCGATGCCTATATAAACCGGAGGGTTTAGTCCGTAGGACAACAACAATCATAATCATAGGCTAGCTTCTAGGATTTAGCCATTATGATCTCGTGGTAGATCAACTCTTGTAATACCCATATTCATCAAGATCAATCAAGCAGGAAGTAGGGTATTACCTCCATAGAGAGGGCCCGAACCTGGGTAAACATTGTGTCTCCCGCCTCCTGTTACCATTAGCCTTAGACGCACAGTTCGGGACCCCCTACCCGAGATCCACCGGTTTTGACACTAACACATGGGCCGGAAGTTAAAACGGGCTAGAATCATATTGGACGGCCAGATGACGCTACTGGGCCTAATTCGGAGGTCGTAACGGGCCCTGGGTTAGCGGGCTGTAAATGGGCTATATGCGAACACGCCGTTAACAGGCTTTCCGTGGGCTGGCCCACCACCTTTTGACCAAGTCAAATGGGCCGACCTTTTCACAGAATGGGCCTCTGTTGGGCCATGCCACATGTTGATGTATCATAGGCGCCTTGTGTCCAATGAGTGGATGACATATGTCCCAACGGTGAGCCAACACGTGTTTCCTCAAGCCAATGATGATTTTACACGTAGAAAATCCCCATTGGTCGGGGCTGTTAACGGGTTATCAGATCCAAAACCGGACCTGATAGCTTAACGGCGTTCCATTACGGTGAATGCCACGTGTCGGTCACCCTTGACAAAAGCACTTCTGTGACGCACGATTTATCGTCATGGAAGTGGACACTTTTGTGATGATAATTTTGGTAATGTCATGGAACAGTTCTACGACAGCACAGGTATGACTATCTTGATTTTGTCATAAAATCGTCATAGATGTACATGCATGACAAAAAACGTGACTTACTGTGACAAACACGTATCATCACGGAAGTGTATTTTTTTGTAGTGGAGTATGCAAAAAGACTGGCCTCAGCATTTCAGCAAAGCGTTCAAATTCTTCATCATCATTCTTTTTAGTTGATTTGGGTGGAAAAGGCATAGGTTTTTGAACCCAGGGTTCTCTTTCTTTACCGTGTTTTATAGCAACAAAGTCTCTTTTATCATATCTTTTATTCTTAGGTTGTGGGTTATCAAGATCAACAGGTGGTTCTATCTCAACATCATTATCTGGTTCTTTATCATTATTTGGTAGAGTGTCTTCATGAACCTCATCATTATATTTTTCATTATCACTAGGTGGATGTTCATTACCAGATTGAGTTTCAGCACCAGAGATAGAAGTTTCATTTTCATTATCAGGAGGTTTGCCTATTTCAGGTTCACTAGAAGCATGCAAAGTCCTATCATTTTTCTTTATCTTTTTCTTTTTAGAAGGACTAGGTGCAGTAGTGTTATTTCGTTGCGAATCTTGTTCAATTATTTTTGGGTGTCCCTTAGGATAAAGTGGTTCCTGAGTCATTTTACCTCCTCTAGTTGCAACTCTAACAGCAAAGTCATGTATATTATGGTTCATTTCATCAAGTAATTCTCTTTGTGATTTAGCAACTTGTTCTAACTGGGTTTGAACCATAGAAGCATGTTTTCCAACACCTCTAACATCATTTGAGATTCTAAATAACAAGTCACTCAAGCGAGCAATCATATCAGAATTATATTTCAATTGTTTCATAACATTTGCATTGAAGTGGTCTTGTTTTCTAATGTAGTTTTCAAACTCATAAAGGCATTGGCTCGGATGCATATTGTGAGGATTGTCATTTTCATTGAACTTCATAAGAGAATTTACCTCTACCACCTTAGGTAGTGGTGGTGTATCAATCCCATGTATTTCTTCAATAGGAGGTAAATTTTTAACATCCTCAGCTTTAATACCTTTTTCCTTCATAGATTTCTTTGCCTCTTGCATATCTTCAGGACAGAGATATAATATACCCCTCTTCTTCGGAGTGGGTTTAGGCGGTGGTTCAGGAATAGTCCAATCATCATAATTTTTCAATATTTTATTCAATAATTCTTTAGCTTGAGCAATAGTGTGTTCCCTGAAAACACAACCAGCACAACTATCTAGGAAGTCCCTAGAAGCATCGGTTAGTCCATTATAGAAGATATCAAGTATTTCATTTTTCTTAAGAGGATGATCAAGGAAAAGCATTAAGTAACTGGCAAAGCCTCCCCCAAGCTTGTGGGACACTCTCTTCTTTAGTTTGAACAAAGTTAAATATTTCATGTAAGGCAGCTTGTTTCTTATGAGAAGGAAAATATTTTTCAGAGAAGTAGTAAATCATATCCTGGGGACTACGAACACAACCAGGAGCAAGAGTATTGTACCAAGATTTAGCATCACCCTTTAATGAGAAAGGAAATAATATGAGAATGAAGTAGTATCGAGTTTTCTGATCATGAGTAAAAAGGGTAGCTATATCATTCAACTTAGTAAGATGTGCCACAACAGGTTTAGTTTCATAATGATGGAAAGGATCAGATTCAACCAAAGTAATTAACTCTGGGTCGACAGAGAATTCATAATCCTTATCATCAATAAAGATAGGCGAAGTAGCAAACTTAGGATCACATTTCATGCTAGCATTCAGAGATTTTTCTTTATACTTGTGTAATAATTTCTCTAGATCATCTCTATCCTTACAAGCAAGAATATCTCTAGTTGCCTCTTCATTCATAACATAGCCTTCTAGTACCTTAGGCAATTCATATCTAGGAGGGCTAGCTCTAGCAAGTGTTTTAGGAGTTTTAGTTTCAAGCTCATCATCAGATTCAACAACATCATGTTGTATTACTCTAGCAATTTGTTCATTAAGAAATTCACCAAGTGGCACATCATCATTATCAAGCATGGTACTAGCATCATCATAAGCATCATTCATAGTATAAGTAGCATCATCAATAACTTGCGACATATCAGAATTAATAGCATGTGGTGGTGGTGGTGTAAGTTTACTGATAACTGAAGGTGAATCTAAAGCAGAAGTGGATGGCAGTTCCTTACCTCCCCTCGTCTTTGAGGGAAAAATCTTAGTCTTTGGATCCTTCAGATTCTTCATAGTGATAAATTTATAATAATCACAAATATAGCAGTTTTCGAGAGTAGAGTATTCAACCCAAATTTATAGATTTAACACAAGGGGAGCCAAAGAATATTTGAAGGTATTAGCAGCTGAGTTGTCAATTCAACCACACCTGGAGTTTAATTATCTGCAGCAAAGTGACTAGTAGTACAATAGTATGATAGTTTTGATGATAGCAGCAGTAGTAACGGTAACAATATCAGTGATAGCAGTAATATTGTAAAAGTAACAATAGCAGTAGCAACAGTAGTAACTTAGCAAGAACAATATAAGATAAATTTGTAGGCCTTGGATCGGTGACTTTTTGGATGATATTCATCATGTGACAGTTATAACCTATGGCGATACGGCACTAGCTCTAGTTCATCGATATAATGTAGGCATGTATTCTGTAAATAGTCATACATGCTTTATTAAAAGAACTTGCATGACATCTTTTGTCCTACCCTCCCGTGGCAGCGGGGTCCATATTGGAAACTAAGGGATATTAAGGCCTCCTTTTAATAGAGAACCAGAACAAAGCATTAACACATAGTGAATACATGAACTCCTCAAACTACGGTCATCACCGAGAGTGGGCCCGGTTGTTGTCACTCCAGGGTTGTCGGATCATAACCGTAGTAGGTGACTATAACTTGCAAGATTGGATCTAAAACATGGATATAATGATGAATTCATAAACGGTTCAGATCTGAGTTCATGGCACCCGGGCCCAAAGTGACAAGCACTAAGCATATCAAAGTCATAGCAACATCAATCTAAGAACATAGTGGATACTAGGGATCAGGCCCTAACAAAACTAACTCGATTACATGATGAATCTCATCCAACTCCTCACCGACCAGCGAGCCTACGAAAGAATTACTCACTTCTGATGGGGAGCATCATGGAATTGGCGATGGAGATGGGTTGGTGATGACGAAGAATGAAGATCCCCCTCTCCAGAGCACCAAACGGACTCCAGATCTTCCCTCCCGAGGAAGAATGGGGCTTGGCTGCGGCTCCGTCTCGTGGATCGTGATAATTCTTTCTCCCTGATTTCTTTCTGGAAATATGTGATTTTATAGTATCAGGGGGGTCGTTTGCGGGGCCACCAGGTGGGTACAACCCACCTGGGCGCGCCAGGAGAGGGGGCACGCCCTGGTGGGTTGTGCCCACCCAGGTGCCCCTGTCCGGCAGGTCTTAGCTCCAGAAATTTTTATTATTGATATAAAAAATCCTCGCAAAGTTTTGTTCCATTCCGAGAACTTTTATTTCTGCACAAAAACAACACCATGGTAGTTCTGCTGAAAACAGCGTCAGTCCGGGGTTAGTTTCATTCAAATCATGCAAATTAGAGTCCAAAACAAGAGGAAAAGCGTGAGAAAAAGTAGATACACTGGAGACGTATCAACAAGCCATAGAAAATAAATGGATCTTCAAGAAGAAGACTGATGTTGACAGTAATGTTATTGTCTACAAAGCTCGAATTGTTGCGAAAGGTTTTCGACAAGTTCAAGGAGTTGACTACGATGAGACCTTCTCACCCGTAGCGATGCTTAAGTCTGTCTGAATCATGTTAGCAATTGCTGCATTTTATGATTATGAAATTTGGCAAATGGATGTCAAAACTACATTCCTTAATGGATTTCTTAAAGAAGAGTTGTATATGATGCATGCAGAAGGTTTTGTCGATCCAAAAGGTGCTAACAAAGTGTGCAAGCTCGAGCGATCCATTTATGGACTGGTGCAAGCCTCTCGGAGTTGGAATATACGCTTTGATCAAAGCATATGGTTTTATACAAACTTTTGGAGAAGTCTGTATTTACAAGAAAGTGAGTGGGAGCTATGTAGCATTTCTAATATTATATGTGGATGACATATTGTTGATTGGAAATAATACAGAATTTCTGGATAGCATAAAAGGATACTTGAATAAGAATTTTTCAATGAAAGACCTCGGTGAAGCTGCTTATATATTGGGCATCAAGATCTATATAGATAGATCAAGATGCTTAATTGGGCTTTCACAAAGCACATACTTTAATAAAGTTTTGAAGAAGTTCAAGATGGATCAGTCAAAGAAAGGGTTCTTGCCTATGTTACAAGGTGTGAAGTTGAGTCAGACTCAATGCCCGACCACTGCAGAAGATAGAGAGAAAATGAAAGTCATTCCCTATGCTTCAGCCACAGGTTTTATCATGTATGCAATGTTGTGTACCAAACCTGATGTGTGCCTTGCTATAAGTATAACAGGGATGTACCAAAGTAATCCAGGAGTGGATCACTTGACAGTGGTCAAGAACATCCTGAAATACCTGAAAAGTACTAAGGATATGTTTCTCATTTATGGAGGTGACAAAGAGCTTGTCGTAAATGGTTACGTCGATGCAAGCTTCGACACTGATCCGAATGACTCTAAGTTGCAAACCGGATATGTATTTATATTGAATGGTGGAGCCGTCAGTTGGTGCAGTTCCAAGCAGAGTGTTGTGGCGGGATCTACGTGTGAAGCGGAGTACATAGCTGCTTCGGAAGCAGCAAATGAAGGAGTTCATATTTGATCTAGGTGTAATACCTAGTGCATCGGGTCCAATGGAAATCTTTTGTGACAATATTGGAGCAATTGCCTTGGCAAAGGAATCCAGATTTCACAAGAGAACCAAACACATCAAGAGACGCTTCAATTCCATCTGCCATCAAGTCATGGAGGGATACATAGAGATTTCCAAGATACATACGGATCTGAATTTTGCAGACCCGTTGACTAAGCCTCTTCCACGAGCAAAACATGATCAATACCAAGACTCCATGGTGTTAGAATCATTAATTTGTAATCTAGATTATTGACTCTAGTGCAAGTGGGAGACTGAAGGAAATATGCCCTAGAGGCAATAATAAAGTTGTTATTTATATTTCCTTATATCATGATAAATGTTTATTATTCATGCTAGAATTGTATTAATCAAAAACTTAATACATGTGTGAATACATAGACAATACATAGTGTCCCTAGTATGCCTCTACTTGACTAGCTCATTAATCAATATGGTTATGTTTCCTAACCATAGACATGTGTTGTCACTTGATGAACGGGATCACATCATTAGAGAATGATGTGATGGACAAGACCCATTTAATAGCTTTCTTCATGACTTATACATGTTCCTCTGACTATGAGATTATGCAACTCCCAAATACCGGAGGAACACCTTGTGTGCTATAAAATGTCACAACGTAACTGGGTGATTATAAAGATGCTCTACAGGTGTCTCTGAAGGTGTTTGTTGGGTTGGCATAGATCAAGATTAGGATTTGTCACTCCGTGTACTATAGAGGTATCTCTGGGCCCTCTCGGTAATGCTCATCACTATAAGCCTCGCAAGCAATGTGACTAATGAGTTAGTTAATGGATGAAGCATTACGGAATGAGTAAAGAGACTTTCCGGTAACGAGATTGAACTAGGCATCATGATACCAATGATCGAATCTCGGGCAAGTAACATACCGATAACAAAGGGAACAACGTATGTTGTTATGCGGTTTGACCGATAAAGATCTCCGTAGAATATGTAGGTTCCGCTATTGGTTATTGATCGGAGATGTGTCTCGATCATGTCTACATAGCTCTCAAACCCGTAGGGTCCGCACGCTTAACGTTTGATGAGGATTTGTATTATGAGTTATGTGTTTTTGATGACCGAAGTTTGTTCGGAGTCCCGGATGAGATCACGGACATGACGAGGAGTCTCGAAATGGTCGAGAGGTAAAGATTCATATATTGGAAGGTTATATACGGACACCGAAATGGTTCCGAAGAAGATCCGAGATTTTTTGGAGTACCAGGAGGTTGCCGGAACCCCCGGGAAAGTTATTGGGCCTAATGGGCCAGAGTGGAGGAGAGGAGGTAGGCCACGGGAGGTGGCACACGCCCCTCCTTGCCCCAATCAAAATTGGACAAGGGGAGGGGGTGCGGCCCCCTCTTTTCTTCTCCCTCTCTCCCTTCCCCTTTCCCCTCTCCGTTGATTGGAAGGAGGGGGGCGAATCCTACTTGGACTAGGAGTCCAAGTAGGACTCCCCCCTTGGCGCACCCTCCTTGGCCGCCGGCCTCCTCCTCCCCCTCCTTTATATATGTGGCCAGGAGGCACCCCAAAGACACACCAAGATTTCTCTTAGCCGTGTGCGGTGCCCCCTTCCATAGTTTACTCCTCCGGTCACAACGTCGTAGTGCTTAGGCGATGCCCTGCGCGGATCACATCATCAAAACCATCACCACACTATCGTGCTGACCAAACTCTCCCTCGACCGTCTACTGGATCAAGAGTTCGAGGGATGTCATCGAGCTGAACGTGTGCTAAACACGGAGGTGTCGTACGTTTAGTACTTGGATCGGTTGGGTCATGAAGACGTTCGACATCAACTGCATTAACTAATGCTTCCGCTTTCGGTCTAAGAGGGTACATGGACACACTCTCCCTCTCTCGTTGCTATGCATCTCCTAGATAGATCTTGCATGACCATAGGGATTTTTTTGAAATTGCATGCTATGTTCCCCAACAATTTCTATCTCAGAATTTTGAGATGAAAGACCTTGGTGCTGCTGATGTTATCTTGAACATCAAGCTACTAAGAGATGATGAGTGTGGGATTACAATTTGATACATCTCCAACGTATCTATAATTTTTTATTGTTCCATGCTGTTATATTATCATTCCTGGATGTTTTACAATCATTTTATAGTCATTTTATATCATTTTTTGGTACTAACCAATTGACATAGTGCCTAGTGTGAGTTGTTGTTTTCTGCATGTTTTTTACATCGCAGGAAATCAATATCAAACGGAGTCCAAATGCAAAGAAACTCCTGGAGGATTTTTTGGGCCAGAAGAAAGCCAGTGGGCCAAGGAAGCACCTAAGGGGCTTCTGAAGGGGAGCAGCACCCACTAGGGCGCGCCAGGAGGCCCAGACGCACCCAGGTGGGTGCTACCCACCTTTGTTGCCCCTCGAACCGCCTCTTTGCTCTATAAATACCACAATATTCTAGAAACACTAGGATAGTTGACGAAATATTGATCCAGTCGTCGCAAAGTCCAGAACCTCCAGATCCAATCTAGACACCGTAATGGAGGGGTTCACCACTTCCATTGGTGCCTCTCCAATGATGCGTGAGTAGTTCTTTGTAGACCTACGGGTCCGTAGATATTAGCAAGATGACTTCCTCTCTCTCTCTCTCTCTCTCTCTCTCTCTCTCTCTTGATTATCAATACAATGGTCTCTTGGAGATCCATATGATGTAAGTCTTTTTGCGGTGTGTTTGTTAGGATCCGATGAACTTTGAGTTTATGATCAGATCTATGTTTTTATCCATGAAAGTTATTTGAGTCTTATTTGATCTCTTATATGCATGATTTCTTATAGCCTCGTATTTATTCTTTGATATTTGGATTTTGTTTGGCCAACTTGATCTATTTATCTTGCAATGGGAAGAGGTGCTTTGTAGTGGGTTCGATCTTACGGTGCTTG
Organism: Triticum aestivum; assembly: GCF_018294505.1. NCBI lineage: Eukaryota > Viridiplantae > Streptophyta > Magnoliopsida > Poales > Poaceae > Triticum > Triticum aestivum. Next base: position 609,440,197 of record NC_057801.1, read on the forward strand.
ATCCCAGTGATAGTAGGGGAACCGACACATATGTGTTGTTGCTACTAAGGATAACAAGATGAGATCTATATCTCCGCAATAGATAAATGGATCTCGTCTACATCATGTCATCGTTCTTATTGCATTACTTCGTTTTCTCATGAACTTAATACACTAGATGCATGCTGGATAGCGGTCGATGTGTGGAGTAATAGTAGTAGATGCAGGCAGGAGTCGGTCTACTAATCTTGGATGTGATGCCTATATAATGATCATTGCCTGGATATCGTCATGATTATTTGAAGTTCTATCAATTGCCCAACGGTAATTGTTTTCCCACCGTTTGCTATTTTTCTCGAGAGAAGCCACTAGTGAAACCTACGCCCCCCGGGTCTCTTTTCATCATATTTGCATTTGCGATCTATTTTCTCTTGCATTTATTTTCAGATCTATTAAACCAGAAATACAAATATACCTTGCTGCAATTTATTTGTTCCACAATCTATTTATCCTATCTACCACTTTTACCTCATGTTATTTGCCTATCTTGAGGCACCGTACCCGGAAGGGATTGACAACCCCTTTAACACGTTGGATTGCGAGTATTTGTTATTTGTGTGCAGGTGCTTTTTACGTGGTGTGAGGAGGTTCTCCTATTGGTTCCATAACCTTGGTCTCATCACTGAGGGAAATACCTATCGTCGCTATACTGCATCATCCCTTCCTCTTTGGGGAAATACCGACGTAGTTCTAGCAGACATCAAAAGGAATTTCTGGCGCCGTTGCCGGGGAGGATCTTCAACATGAACCAGGTTCCTAATCAAAAATCCCATCTCCTAGCAATTTTTTCCTCTCCCCCACTTGACAAAATTTTGCCGTTTTATTCGACCTCTTTTTCTTCCGCTTAAGCTCTCTTCTTTGTTGCCATTGCCGACCCCAAAAAGTCTAAGGATTTTTTCCCGAGTTTAATGCATTAGATAGCCCCTCTGTCCTCTCCAAGCTCATAAACAATGATGCTATGGAAAGGATTACCGGGGTTGTTAAGGAAAATTCTAATGATTTTGATGAAGATGATCCAGGATTTTTTTGTTATTTGCTTGATGAATCTTTGAAAGATGCTTGGGATAGGCTGTTGAGAATCCGAGCTAGCTATGTGCCCCAATATCAAATAGAGATATACTTGAAAAGTTTTTATATTGGTTTACCTTCTTCCTTCAAGCAAGTATTGGATTCTATATTAGAAAATGGTTTTATTGGAGGAGATGCCATTGATACTTACAAAAGGATGAAAACTATATTTGGGCACCCCAAGGAAAATAATGTTTAACCCACTACCCTCATGTGCTTTTATCAAAATGAATTAATCAAAGAGATGAAGGATAGTTTAGATGCGAATTTTCGCAACATGCTTAATCTTTCCTCTACTATTAATGACCATGTGCTTTCACAAAATAGAAAAATAAATGCCATTGATAAGAAATTTTCTCTTTGGTTTCAAAAGGGGTGATATGACAAAACTTAGATCCTACGCGTTATGCCTAGCTAGGGGCGTAAAACGATAGCGCTTGTTAGGAGGCAACCCAACGAATAATTTTTTTTTTCTTTTTTCTTTCTATTCTTGAGTGTTAGAACAATTATGCTACTGTTATGATTGTGTTTTTTGTGTTTTAATTAGTGTTTGTGCCAAGTAAGACCTTTGGGAAGACTTTGGTGAAAATTTATTTGATCTTGCTGAAAAACAGAAACTTTTGCACCCACGAGATTCGTTGTCATTTTTTAAAGAAGAGTGCTTTTGAGTTTATTATTTTTTAATAGGATTAATAGAAAAATACCTCACGTCCACCAATTTATTTCATAATTTTTGGAGTTAAAGAAGTATTTGAAATTTTTAGATTGCTACAGACTGTTCTGTCTTTGACAGATTCTGTTTTCTTTGCGTTGTGTGCTTGTTTTGATGATTCTATGGTTTTTATTTGATGAGTTTTTGCCATAGAAAAGTTGGAATACATTAGATATAATGAAAAAACAAAATAATAATAGGTTTTGTACAGTACTTATAGTAGTGGTTTGGTTTCTTATACTAACGGATCTCACGAATGTTTTGTTTGAGTTTTGTGTGATTGAAGTTTTCAAGTTTTGGATTATCTTACGATGGATGAAGAAATAAGGATAAGCAATAGGCTAAGCTTGGGGATTCCCGAGGAACCACAATATAATATTCAAAGAAGTAGCAAGCAACTAAGCTTGGGGATGCCCCCGAGTGGCATCCCCGCTTTCTTCTAACAACCATCGGTATTTTACTTGAAACTATATTTTTATTCGTCACATGATATGAGTTTTGCTTCGAGCGTCTTGTATGATATGAGTCTTTGCCTGTATTGCTTTGTGTTTTAAGTGTTGAATCCTTTCTGGACACACCCTTTTTAGAGAGTCAAAAATTATACTATGCTTGCTCCTATGCTTCACTTAATTTTTTTTGACCCATAGACTTGCTCTAGTACTTCACTTATATCTTTTTGAGCAATGTGTGCTTTGTTATTTTTGAAGGAATGCTCTCATGCTTCACTTAGATTTATTTGGGAGTTAGTAAATTTTTAAGAAATTCTCTCTTGCTTCACGTAGATTATTTTGAGAGAAAGAAAAAATTATGCTCATGATCTTCACTTATATTCGTTTGAGCTTATCAAAAGAAGCATATGAAAATAGTCCCAAAGTGATAGATATCCAAGGAGGATATAATAAATACTTTCATGAAGATCATTGGACAAAACAAACTTGATTATTAGTAATTGTTTTGAGATATGACGATATGATATGTGAGTCATGTTGATGAGTAATTGTGCTTTAGTAAGAATATTGATGTTAAGGTTTGTGATTCCCTATGGAAGCACGAAAGTCAATAGTTATGCAATGAAATTTATATCCTACTTATGGTGCATCATTCGGTGTTACTTATGCTTAATGCTTGGGTACGAGATTTTTCTCTTTTGGTTGGTCGCTGCTCAATCTTTTTGCTACCCTTCATTTTGCACTAAGTACGATCACTACTTGTGCATTCAAAACCCTTTAAACTAGTTTTGCCATATGAGTCCGCTATACCTACCTATATGTGGTATTTTCATGTCGTTCTAAGCAAATTTGCATGTGCCATCTCTAATGTTCAAAAAAAATCTCTTTTGTGTGCTCTACTACTCGCGAGGTGGTAAAGGGTAGCCAATATTTTCCAAGCTAGATGTATTATTCTCACGATGAGTGTTTATTCATTTATCATTGCACGAGAGTACGGCAAAGGTACTAGGGATGCCCATTCCCGAAATGAATAAATGAATTTACTTTATGTTGTCAAATAATAAATTCCTTGGAAAGTGTTGGTATGGAGGGAACACGTGGATACGGCTAGCCATGGAAAGTGAAAGTTATGATGGAAAAAGGAATAAACTTTATTTTCTGTTTGGGAACCGCCTATGATGTATCTAGCATGGAAAGTGTTGGGATGCTCCAAGTCATTTTCGTTGGTAGGAAAAGTATGCCTCTCAAAAATAATTTTATCTCTCAATTTAAGCTTTGAGCTCTAGCACCTCTACAAATCCCTACTTCCCTCCGCGAAGGGCCTTTCTTTTATTTATGCAAATTTTATTTTGAATTTGAGTCCCCATCTTCTCTTATAAAGCACCAACTAAGGGGCACTATGATTGTATTTGAGCATTGGGTGTAGCTAATATTCGAGTGTGTTTCATGAATGGATCAATGATTGAGTGGCTAGGGATAACTTGCTTTAGTGTTGATATTTTGAAAGATATGGTTGCTTGTTGGTATGCTTGAGTATTAAAGTCTTCATGTCAAAACTAGACTATTGCTATGAATCATATAAAAGTCCATATGTCCATGCTATAAAGAAAAGAATGTGATGAACATATTAGGCAGCATTCCATATCAAAAATTCTGTTTTTATCATTTACCTACTCGAGGACGAGCAGGAATTAAGCTTGGGGATGTTGATACGTCTCAACCGTATCTATAATTTTTGATTGTTCCATGTTGTTATATTATCATTCTTGGATGTTTTATAATCATTTTATAGTCATTTTATATCATTTTTTGGTACTAACCTATTGACATAGTGCCCGGTGTGAGTTGTTGTTTTCTGCATGTTTTTACATCGCAGGAAATCAATATCAAATGGAGTCCAAACGCAACGAAACTCCTGGAGGATTTTTTTTGGGGGGCGGAAGAAAGCCAGTGGGCCAAGGAAGCACCTGAGGGGCTTCTCGAGGGGAGCAGCACCCACCAGGGCGCGCCAGGAGGCACATACGCGCCCAGGTGGGTGCTGCCCAAATTTGGTGCCACTCGAACCGCCTCTTTGCTCTATAAATACCACAATATTCTAAAAACCCTAGGAGAGTCGACAAAATATTGATCCAGCCGCCGCAGAGTCCAGAACCACCAGATCCAATCTAGATACCATGATGGAGGGGTTCACTACTTCCATTGGTGCCTCTCCAATGATATGTGAGTAGTTCTTTGTAGACCTACGGGTCCGTAGTTAGTACCTAGATGGCTCCCTCTCTCTCTCTCTCTCTCTTGATTATCAATACAATGGTCTCTTGGAGATCCATATGATGTAAGTCTTTTTGCGGTGTGTTTGTGGGGATCCGATGAACTTTGAGTTTATGATCAGATCTATGTTTTTATCCATGAAAGTTATTTGAGTCTTCTTTGATCTCTTATATGCACGATTGCTTATAGCCTCACATTTCTTCTTCGATATTTGCGTTTTGTCTGGCCAACTTGATCTATTAATCTTGCAATGGGAAGAGGTGCTTTATAGTGGGTTCGATCTTACGGTGCTTGATCCCAGTGACAAAAGGGGAACCGACACATATGTGTCGTTGCTACTAAGGATAACAAGATGAGATCTATATCTCCTCAATAGATAAATGGATCTTGTCTACATCATGTCATCGTTCTTATTGCATTACTTCGTTTTCTCATGAACTTAATACACTAGATGCATGCTGGATAGCGGTCGATGTGTGGAGTAATAGTAGTAGATGCAGGCAGGAGTCGGTCTACTAATCTTGGACGTGATGCCTATATAATGATCATTGCCTGGATATCGTCATGATTATTTGAACTTCTATCAATTGCCCAACAGTAATTGTTTTCCCACCGTTTGCTATTTTTCTTGAGAGAAGCCACTAGTGAAACCTATGGCCCCGGGGTCTCTTTTCATCATATTTGCCTTTGCGGTCTATTTTCTCTTGCATTTATTTTCAGATCTATTAAACCAAAAATACAAAAATACCTTGCTGCAATTTATTTGTTCCGCAATCTATTTATCCTATCTACCACTTTTACCTCATGTTATTTGCCTATCTTGAGGCGTCGTACCTGGAAGGGATTGATAACCCCTTTAACACGTGGGGTTGCAAGTATTTGTTATTTGTGAACAGGTGTTGTTTACGTGGTGTGAGGAAGTTCTCCTACTAGTTTGATAGCGTTGGTCTCATCACCAAGGAAAATACCTACCTTCGCTATACTGCATCATCCCTTCCTCTTTGGGGAAATACCGACGTAGTTCTATAAGACATCACACTTCTGCAATCATATTATGTTGAGAAGGTGTTGAGTCGTTCTGGATATTTGGATTGCAAACCATCTCAAACACCATATGATCCTAGCGTGTTGATTCGAAAGTTCGAAGGCATGGCTAAAGATCAATTGAGATACTCTCAAATCATTGGTTCACTTATGTACCTAGCAAGCACAACTAGGCCTGACATCGCATTTGATGTGAGCAAACTGAGCCGATTTGTTTCAAAACTGGGTGATGTACACTGGCATGTTGTTGAAAGAGTTATGTGTTATCTGAAAGGTACTATGAACTATGGACTTCACTATACCAGAGACCCGTCGATACTTGAAGGGTATAGTGATGCGAATTAGATCTCTGATGCTGATGAGATGAAGGCCACAATTGGGTATATGTTTACTCTTGGAGGTGGTGCTGTTTCCTGGAAGACTTGCAAGCAAACGACCTTAGTGAGATCGACAGTGGAAGCAGAATTAACAACATTAGACACGTCTGGTGTCGAAGAAGATGGCTTCGAGATCTTTTGATGTACTTGCCATTGGTTGAGAAACAGGTTCCGCCTGTCCTTATGAACTGTGACAATCAGACTATTATCACCAAGGTGAAGAACTCAAAGGACAACATAAAGTCCCACAAACACATAAGAATGAGATAAATTAAGAAACACCGGAGTGATAGCGTTGGACTATGTCCAGACGACTAAGAATCTGGCAGATCCCTTTACAAAAGGGCTATCACGTGTTGTGATAGATAATGCATCGAGGGAGATGGGTATGAGACCCACATGAGTTGCCGTGGTGGTAACCCAACCTATGTGATCAGATATCCTGTGAAGTAGGACCTGGGAAAACAAGCCAGTGGCGAACTGAGGAGAGTAACTATAGTAACCCACTCCGTTGGGGATGCAATACTCTCAATACTATCTAGTAGGATAACTATTTTCTTAATGTGTTCCAAAGCTTATGTAAGCAAGATGCTATCCTACAGAGCGATCTTTGGAGGAACACACCTATATGAGCCCGACTGCTGGTCACAATCTATGAGATTGGGGTGATCTCTAGTAAGCTCATGAATAGGCCAGGAGTGTGACTTATAAGCTCCACCCGAGATGTCAGCCTTCGGCAGCCTGGTACTAGTAAGACATGTGGTGAATCTTTTTTACGCCAATTGAAAATTCAAGGCTTAGTCCATTGTTCAGTTGTAAAGGAGTGTCGCTACTTGCTCTAGGTGAAGTTCAACCTTAACGGGTCTTCACTGAAACACTGGTATATCGAAACAACAATTGGAACAGAGGACACAATGGGCCCTCGAGATTTGGTGGGGATTGTTGAAATATTAGGGTGGGCCTAAGGCCCATCTAACAATTTCTGAAAATCTCTAAGGGACCATGTGGGTTTAATTGGCACTAGGTGTAGTGGGAAGTTTAGTCCCACCCCGGAAGTTGGGGAGGAGTTGGACCTCCTTATAAGAGTTTTTCTTCCACATCCTATTGGAGCTTGAGAATAGAAGAGGCCCTCGCGCACTCCTCCGCCGCCCGTCTCGTCACGTCGCGTCGTGCCACGGGTTGCGGGGATGAGCCAAGCCGAGCTCATGCCTATGTGCTTATTTTTGCTAGTCAGTAATGGAGAGTTTCTGATAGCTGGGCCACGATATGAGACGTCAGATCGTGGGCTGTCACAGACTCGGACGTGGGTTGAGCCCACGTCTCTCCACGCGGCTGCGCCGATATAAGTGTGAGGTGTCTCCTAACCCTAGCCGCCACAAACATATCACATCTGCTTCACGCGCACCTCCCACCATCGTCCCATTGCTGCTACTACCGCCGGACTCCATCCCATCTGTCGCGTACACGATCCACAGGAGAACAGGTATCCGAAACCCCGCCTCTCCGGATCCTGTACGGGAGAGGGGTGAATAGGTTTTTGGGAAGTGACTATGCGACTGCTCGCCTCCAATCCGCTACTTCCTCTACGTCCAAGTCGTCTTCGTCAACACCATGTTTCAGACCGAAGCCAACCGTCTCGCCGCCGAGAAGCTCGAGGCCGACAAGAAGGCAGTTGAGGACACCGCTGCTACCACCGCCGTCGCGGCTTCTGCCTGGCCTACTGGAGGGTATAACTCGTTTATCCCGCTCCTTCTGTTTTCTGTTATAGCCATGCTAGCCTTATACATACATGTGTCTGCCATTAGCGTAGTATGTGCTTGCGTCGGTTAATACCAGCATGTTGTTAATTATGTCAATGCCATGCTAGTGATTTATTCATAGATTAAATTAATCGAAAAATTGCCTACTTATTCAACATACACGTGTAGTCGTGGACTTCCACGGTCCCTTTCACGCCCGAGTGGGTGGACCCGGAGCAGTAGGAGGCGCTAGCTAAGTCACCGCACGCTCCGGCTGCAGGGCCATCGGGACCGTGACCATATCCTGGTCTCCTCTGGCCAACATCGACCTCATCGACGAGGACGAGGACAAGGGCGACGAGTGGTAGATCTAGGTTTATTTATGTGTGTTTAGTTTAATTAATGTAATGAATGGACATTTGACGGCCTAATATATGTATATTTTAAATTCAGAAAGAAAAAGAATGAAATGTGACATGTGTGTTGGGCACACTGACGGGCTGGCGGACAGGGGGCTTTTAGTGTACGCCTAGCCACCTAAACTCACAAAAAACGGACATATTGTGTGCCCATTGGAGTTGGCCCGTTGGAGTTGCCTAAAGGGCGACGTCACACTACTTTCAAGTAAGGGGCGAGGCCACATCAACACCTGAATCACAACCGAGAAACAATTGCTTCCACAAAAAAAATTGTTTGGTCAGACTCAGTAATGCGGGTAACAAAAATATTGTTTCAATAGTTTGTAGCTACAAATTCAGTTAAACAAGTTCTTTTCAATCCCAAAGCTAACAGACTAACTTCTAGAAGAAGCTAACGATGCATTTGGTTCGGCAAAAAAAGTGCGGCTTCCGATTACATTGGTTTCCAAAACCGTAGCCACCGTTTGTTTCACACATGACATTATCCGAAACACACTTCCCGATACATCGTTTCAGAAAATCTAAACCGCTGATGCGGAGACGATTAGAAAAACGAAAATCGGCCGCACAAACCAAACAAAGATAAGTGCCACAAGTGTGGCATGAAGCAATCCGATCCTAATGTTTTTTACAAATAATGTTGTCATCCGAAAAGAACAAACAAACACAAAAGAAAAAACTGAAACTTGTCATCTGAAAAGAAAGTTGTCATGCTTGACAACTAAGGTTGCCATACTCAAGTGATTGAACTTGCCATAAAAAACGTTTGGAGTTACGATGTACTCATGTTATGGCAGAATTTATCAGGGTCCAAAATTTATCGAAAGCAGCACTTCCTATTACGACAAATCGAATACGTTACCTGAGCAGAACCAAACGCGTCGTAAGATATTTCTACTTACTCAAGTGCCCACTTCAACAATTACTAGTAGAGTGTCCGTGCGTTGCCACGGGCTCTTGAAATATTTTACCAGAGTTACATGTTAAATTTCACACATACAAACAATATTTAATAACTGAAGTCCATTATTGCAATGTAATTGGATAACATAAAAGAAAAATTAACGACATGTCCATGTAACAAACTGAGTGATGTTCCAACTGAATATCTATTACAAAACTATTAATATCTAGATGATGCGCTTAAGAAATTCTTTAACAATATCAGGAAAGTTTTCTCTAGCTTCATTCCCACGATGTTTTAGCAAGTATAATAAAAATTGCTTCCTCAATTCATATCCATCCTGCAGAAACAACACATGTAGTTAGTATGACAAATTCACGCCGAAGGTCTTAAAACATGTAACGCACAATACTCACCGCGCAAATCGGCTTGATCAATTCTTTACCGTTCCACCAGAGCATAAAATGAAAAATAAAATAGCCAGACACATTCCTGCAAAAATTTAAATTAATAATATAAAAATTATAGTGATAACAAAAGTAAATATTCTTGTTATGAATTCATTACCCGTCTACACTCGTTGGAACACCGAACGGAAATAAACGTTGCCATTTAGATATATCATAATTCCAACCAGGCATCTTTATTTCGAGTGCTTCTTTGAAATCCCTTGCAAAACTTTTTAATTTCAGTGATTGCCTCAAGTTTTTATCCTCTGACGATTATGATGTTTGAATAGGATCCATAATATATAGACGACGTGCCTCTTTGTTGATGACGTACAAGATGTATCGGTCGATGGATGCATAGGGAAGATAAATCTACAAGTGGAGCTATTAGAAACAACAACAAACCATGATAGCGATGGACAAAATATTGTATTTACCTTATTGCAAGATGAGATGTCGTTCTCCATCCCAGGTCAGCTATCAAATAATGTTGTCAACGTCTGGATAGTTTCCTTCTCACAAAACTTCTGACCTCGTGTTGACTCTAGCATCATGGACTAAGTAAAAGAAGAGTATTGTTAAAACATGTTGATACTAATGGCACATAGAATGAAGAGTTTTGATAAATTACACAAAATCATAGATCCATGTAGTGTATAGGAGGGTCTGTGAACAATACTCCCTCATCACATGCCAGCATACGCACGGCGGTGTTGAAGCAATCATTGTCCATAGGCTGCTCCATCTTAAGTATGCACTGAAGTTTCTTAAGACTTAAGCTCTTTGGATCGGGTGTGCAGCTCTGGACCCATACCTTCCTGTAATTTGGATGGTAAGAAGAACAATAATATATAGGGTTAATTATCCTTTTGCCCTCAATGGTGTCTCTGTGCTCAGTTTTGCCCTCAGATGCAAATTGTGCTCAGTTTTGCCCCTAGTCCATGCACAGCTACTATGACGAGGCCAAACGGCCATATTTGAGTCCATTCCATCCGCCAGCGTTAAGTTGTGGGTCCGGAGCTTACACGTGGGACCATGTGGACGTGGGTCCGGAGCTGACATGTAGGTCCGTGCAACTAAATCCCCAAATCATTGTAGCTCACTCTGCCCATCTGCTTCCCCGCCGGTCGGCTGACCTGCGCTGCCGCCGGCACTTGTGCCGCGACCAGGACCTGCCCCGCCACCAGCTGCACGCCTGCTCCACCGCTACCTTTCTGCGCCTACGCTCCACGGCTGCCTACGACGCCCGCCACCTTCCTGCGACGCCACGGGTAGGGCGTCTGCCACCTGCTCGACCCGCGGCTCGGCCTCCTTCCGTGCGCCCGGCCGGAGAGCTCAAAGGTGGGGGGCTGCTGGAGCTCTTTGAACTAGGAGGAAGAACCCTAGGGCGAAATGGAGAGCAGCGGCGACCCCGGAGTATTTGGCGAGGCAGGCATCAGGCCGGAGATCCACCGCGTCCACGATTGGGTTCCCGAGGGGTAAGTCTCGCCTCCTGTTTAGATTGAGCTTAGTTGTGCATTTGAACACTCGATTCGAGTAGGTTTGCCCAATTAGTGTGCTGATTGCGTCTCTGTTTTTCGCCGGTTAGGATGGAGTTGTGGTTTGCTTTCTTGATGCACATTAGAAGGGACCGGTACACGCTCGATGCAAAGGATCAGAAGAAATACCAAGTAGGTTTTGATTATTGGTTGCCAATGGCTAGTAATTGGAGTTTCAGACAATTTGGGGAGGTAATTTGTAGCCAATATCCTTGGGGTTTGCTTGATGAAGTGGTATACAAATACTATGATGGGGAAAAGAAATGGGTGATAGTTAGTAATGATGAATATCTAGCTACCATGTTTGTTAGGTATAAAGAGAAAGATAATTTTCATGTGAGGCTGCAAGTTGATGTGCTTGAGCAGGCATTTGGACCTAGGATGACGGGTGCAACATCTCGGGGAGAACCAAGTCATCGTAATGGCATCTCTAGCCAGAACAGTTCAGTTGGTGCACGACGACGTGGTGGCTCGACAAGTGTGGGCAACACCAGTAGGGTCCCCCTTGAAGTGGAGCATGATGACTACAATTCTGGGGTTGATGAAGAGAATCTATATTCTGATGTTATTCGAAATTTACGACGGGCACCTCAGGCTAATAACCAAGATGAGGCTCACAATGCAGTCCGTGTGGATGATGACGCAGTGGGTGAGGACGAAGACCTTGCAGCGGTTGAATGGGACCCTTTGAACCCTAATTTGGAAGAAGGAATGAGTGTAGAAATGCAGTTGTGACATACTGCATCAAGGTAGAACGTACTTTCAAAGTTGACAAGAGCGATCAAGTACGTTACAGAGTGCGCTGTCCGACTGAGGGTTGTCCATGGAGGCTGCTCGCATCTAAAATGCGTAATAGCACTAATGTTCAGGTCAAAGTGAACCCTCTTAAGCACACATGCCAGGAATCAACCCTTAGGAAGGATACAATCAGTAGAGCCAAGTCAAGATGGGTGGCAGAAGAAGTAAAGAAGTGGGTGAAAGAAAACCAGCAAGTGGGTCCAAAGGAATTGCAGAAGAACATCAAAGATAAATTCAAGATAGATTTACCATACATGAGGTTGTTTAATGGTAAACAACATGCTATGGATTCTATTTATGGTAACTGGCAGGAAAGTTTTCAATTGTTGTATTCATTCAAAGGTGAAGTGGAGAGGACAAGCCCAGGTAGTATTGTAGATATTGATCACCACACCGTGGAGTACACATTCAGGGGAGTGACAAAGACCAAGGAATGCTTTAGGAGGGTTTTTGTCTGCTTTGAGGCTTGTCGCTGGGGTTTTTTGGCAGGTTGCAGGCCTTATTTGGCTATTGATGCCACTTTTCTCACAAGGAGGTTTAAAGGACAGTTAGTAGCTGCTTGTGCAGTTGATGCACACAGTTTTGTATTTCCAGTTGCCTACGGTGTGCTGGAGACAGAGTCTGAGGAGAGCTGGACTTGGTTTTTCCATTATCTACGCCGGGCTATTGCACATCCCAATGGGTTGGTCATTCATAAAGATGCCTGCAAAGGTTTAGAAGTGGTCGTGGACAATGTGTTCCCTGGAGTAGAGCATAGGGAATGCATGTGTCACCTTGCTGCAAATTTCATGAAGAAATTCAAAGGAAAGGTGTATACCGACAATTTATGGCCAGCATCTTTGACTTGCAGTGTGAAGAAGCACAACTACCACTTGAGGCAGTTATACATGAATCCCAAAGTGAAAGAATACTTGGAAACACACCACTCCAAGTTATGGGCCAGAAGTCAATTCAGTGAACTGAGCAAAGTTGATTATGTGCACAATAATCTAGCAGAGTCTTTCAACTCAATGATCCGGAAACTAAAGGGTCATTATGTGGTGGATTTGCTGGACAGGATAAGGATAGAATACATGCAGAAATTTCATTATCGTGTAGGAATAGCCGAGGCAAAATTCATGGGCCACATTATCATCCCTGCCGTGATGAATGAACTGATGCAGAAAACAACAGGCTTGGAAATGAACATGACTCTTTGCTCGGGTACCACAGCAGAGATATCATATTTGGATAAAGAGAAGAGGGAATGGAGATATCTAGTGGATTTAGAAGCTAGAACTTGCAGATGTAGGCAATGGCAGATAACTGGGTTGCCATGCATTCATGCCTTGTTTTTCATCACTTCTCTCCCTGGTCCAGCAGGGAACATTCAGCAGTATGTGCATGATTACTACTCTATTGCAAGGTTCAAAGCCACATATGCTTATGCATTGCCTGCTATGGAGGGAAAACAACAACCGGACATGGTGGACCCTGGATTCAAGCTTTGCGCTCCAGTTCTGAAGAGAGCAGCAGGTAGACCAAGGAAGAGTCGGATCAGACCTTGCAGCGAAGGAGCTGGACTTGGAGCGAGGAAGCATAAGTGCACAAGATGTGGTGGGTCTGGTCCTTTCGGTAAGTATTGTGATAACATAGTAGATCCAGCGTTCGGAGAGAGTTTCGATGAAGGCTTCGATGAAAATGATGGACAGCAGCCGGTTGCATCAAATGAGGATTTTGACGAGGTTCGAAATGATAATGGTCAATAGCCGCATGATTTTGATGATGATCCAAGTGAGGCTCCAAATAGTGATCATGGTGATCCAAGTGAGGCTCCAAATAGTGATCATGGTGATCCAAGTGAGGCTCCAAATGATGATCATGGTGATCCAAGTGAGGCTCCAAATGATGATCTTGGTGATCCAAGTGAGGCTCCAAATGATGATCATGATGATCCAAGTGAGGCTCTAAATGGTGACCAACCTTCTGTTGTTGTGAGTTCTGCTAGGTATGTAAATTTTGCAAGGGTCAAATACTACTGTACATTTATGGGTCACTTGACATGATCTCATTACCCTTTATGTTTTTCACAGCTCTATGATAGGTTTGAAGAAGACGCACAAGGTACCGACAACCAAGAGGAGAAGAGAAGAAGCAATGAGCACAAGGTGCACGAGGAGCAAAGTGATGGCAAGAAGCCCAAGGAACAGACAGAAGCCCGAACGCTATATGTGAATAATTATGAAACATTATGAATAATGTTGTATTTCTGTTGGATGATGTTAGAACTATGTTTGACATGATGTTTAAATCTGTTGGATGATGTTTGAATGAGCACATGGTTTTTCCTTTTTTTGATTTTTTTGAATTTTGTTTTGCTCATTTGAATTCTGGTCAAACTTAACTTTGACCAAGATTTAAATAAGTGTAAAACATCAAAATGAAAAACTAAGCCTGGATCCTTCTTAGTCAATCCAAAATTAAGCTGTGGTGAGGTTTTTGAAATTTTCATGAAAAATGTGCTAAAATGAGGGTCCAAAGGTAGGGTAAACGGCCTCATCTCTAAGCAAGATTTTTTTCAACCTTGTCTAAATCGGCCAAATAACTTTCCTAAACATATATTTTATATATTCTATACATACGAACTATGTGCGCTGGTTTTTCCATTTTTTGATTTTTTTTAAATTTGTTTTGCTCATTTGAGTTCTAGTCAAACTTAACTTTGACCAAGATTTAAATAAGTGTAAAACATCAAAATGAAAAACTAAGCCTGGATCCTTCTTAGTCACTCTAAAATGAAGTTGTGGTGAGTTTTTTGAAATTTTCATGTTTATTTCCCCAAAACACTTCTCTTCACTTCATACAAAAGAGTTTGAGATACTCGAGATATCATACAATACACATGAACTTATCGTTTAAATGTATGTAAACCTTGTTTATCAACTTAAATCGTTAGTATATGACATAAGAAGACTATGTGCGCAGGTTTTTTATTTTTATGATTTTTATTTAATTTATTATGCTCATTTGAAATCTGGTCAAACATAGCTTTGACTGCTCCAAACCCCTCCCAAACTCCACTAACCCTAGCGCTGAACCAGGACCGTTCATCTAACCCTAGCGCTGAACAAGGGCCGTCGATCTAACCCTTCTAGAAGGAATCTGTGGGGAGGAGGGGGGCGATCCGCGAGATGCAATCTGATTGGCTGGGAGATTCATTTTTTTTATTTTTATGACGGGCGCGCTGGATGGACCGTTGGGCCGTCTCGTTGTCTGGGCCTGAGACTGCTGAGGCTGCAGTAAATAGCCCGTCTCAGCCTTTCCAGGCCTTGCATGCATGCATGGGAGGCGGCGACGTGCATAGGCTGCGAGGTGGGTTTGCATGCGCGGGAGGCTGCGACGTGCATGCATGCGAGCGAGGCGAGCGAGGCGTGCTAGGCGCGCTAGGCTAGTGAGGCCAGCTAGGTGGTTCAACGAGTCAGATGCACTATCCGGTCAAAGAGCTATGCAGTGATTCAAATGCACGCACGCGCCCCATGCATGCATCGTTTTTGTGCAAAAATTTAAGAGTGCAAAGCATAACGGATACACACACGCATTCGGATTCACATATGCACCGTTTTCACCCTTTCTCTCTTCCTCTCCCACCCACAGGCCTATAAATGGGGTGCCTATCTTCCTCTCCCACCCTTAAGCCAGATCCGATCCATTCTCTCCAACTTCAAACACCCAATCGACCGATCCCTCCCCAAGCGAGACCATGTAGTTCAACGGGCCGACCTTCAGCCGTTCGCCTGTCGTGCCGGAGCGGCGCTACCCACCAGGCGTGCTCGTGGAGAGGGAGCTCCGCGTGTGGGCTTTTTCAAGGTGGAGGGGTTTCGTCGAACTCACCCGCGCCTTCCTCAGAGCCGCCCACCTCCCATGGGGCTCGCCGAGGATGTTCATCGTCAACGAGGTTCGTGACCGCGGCGGCATCCTCCTACTGCTCACGGTCACCTTCACCAACCCGTTTGACGCGCGCGAGCTCCTCGGCCAAGTCTTTTGGTGTGGCTGCGAGGCCATCTTCTTCACCGTCTACAACATCTACACCACTAACCCACGCGGTCTTGGGTTCGAGTCCCCAGCCGCACCAATTTTTTGTGCATTTTCCACCCTTCATTTTTTAGACAAATTAGTTTCTACTCAATGTAATGCCCTTAAAAAATGTTCATTTATTTTGGCACTAGGTGTAAACATCTACCAGAGCTGAGGCACATTTTCCATGACATTTTGGTCTTTGATTTAAATCAAGGTGTATTTGAATTGGATTACTTAAATTGCTATTAAATATTTAACAGCTCCAAATAATTTCTAACCTTAATTGTTTGGCTCTGGAATAATTCATTAGCTGCATTTCATTGATCAAAAGTTTCTGAATTCCTCATTTCTTCTCCTTTTTTTCAACATGGTCACTTCTTCTCTTTTTTTCAACATTTAAACAACTTTGACCAACATTTAAACTAGGTGAATTTGTCATACAGTTTCAAGATTACAAATTCCTCCATAATTCATGCCTTTCCATACATTTTCAACATTACAACCAGTGTGATTACCATACCTACAAATGCCCAAAAGTATTTGCAAATGGGTATTGGTAGTGCTTGATCTTCAAGCTTCCTAACCTTCTTCTTCAACATCCTAAGCTCAACAGCTAGCTCTCTGTCAGTGCGTGCTTCGCCCTCCATCTCTTCTTCCGGAGCTCGTGCTGCGGCCACTGTGGTTTGGGGCAGCATGCGTAACCATTCGTCATGCTCTTATTGCAGTTCATTTATCAGAGTCTTGGCCAGAGCATCGACCCAAAGAAAGAAGCATGCCACCTGCATGAACACAGAACAGATCAACCGATTGCTCAAAGATCCCGACCACGAAAATGGTGCAATTGCCCCGATTCTTACCCCATTCTCGCTGCACACGTAGAACGGGCGATTGTGGTTCCTCGTTGTGTGAGAAACCCTCCGATCAACGCTCGCCCGGCACCGCGGACAGATGAAGACAGGCATCTCCACACGCGCCCAGCTCTGCATCCGCGAGGTGGCGCGGGAGCTTGCGGAAGACATGGAGCTCGGAGCCGAACGGGATCTCAACGCCGCCGCGCCCTCCACAGCTAGCTTCCCACCACCACGCCCTCCACAGCTAGCTTCCCACCGCCGTCGTGCTCTCGCTCTCTCGCCGTGGTCAGCGCCGTGCTCTCTGTCACCGTGGTCACCGCCGCTGTCGCTCGCTAATATAGCACACACCCGCAATGGCTCTATGCTCAACGGCTCTCTGCTGGGTCCCGCAAGCCATGCATGCAACGGTCTGAATAAAATTGGCCGCCTCTGCCGCCTGGTCCCACCTGTAAGGGCCGAGTCAAAACGTTGACCTGACGGAGACGCCAAAGTTCACAGAACGAGTCGGTGTGCATGGACTAGGGGCAAAACTGAGCACAATTTGCATCTGAGGGCAAAACTGAGCAGATGGACACCACTAAGGGCAAAAGGATAATTAACCCTAATATATATCCGCACATTAAATATTGATACATGATACTTACTCCAAATACCCGGAATCATCGATCGACATGATGTACTTGCATAGGTCAGCAAGTATTTGACATTGGTCCGTGGGAATGATAGTGATTGGGGCAGGACGTTTGTCTTCGACTACGTCAGAAGGATTATACAGGATCTCGAGATCAGAATTAGCTAAAGTTTCTTCGTTGACATGTTGATGGTATATGGGACATCCTTTTAGCTTATTAAGCTCTGAATCGAGCAAAATGACTGCTAATTTTTGACGAAAATGTTTCATATCCTCCTACAAAAATTGTATACAAAAAAATTATATAATATTTTCAGATAAAATAACAAGATAATGTATAAAAATGAAATACCTGGGTGAATTGGTCTGACAGTCCATGTGATGTCCAATATTCCATATAATTTAGCATAAACAATCCACATGATACGCTATAATATTATAAAATAATGCTTTAGAATATCACACAGATGAATCAAATAAACAAACCATTTTAACAATTGCTTACCCATCGGTTTGTATTGCCTCCTGAACTTGTTCTTCAATCGTCCATTTTGTAACATTGAGATTGGGCCACTTATCACCTCTGATAAACTCCAGACTCTGCTATGCAAGTTTCAGCCATTTCTCGAGCCCCGTAACTATCATATGGGAAATGTTAGGGATGAAGTCAAACAAAACAAATGTTAAGATCAGTAAAAAAAATAGATAGTTACCGTAGTAGCAAGGTCATTGCGTTTGACATTCTCACCAAGTGAGTCCAATACTTGGATCTCTCGCTTTTTGGCATTAGCGACTGCTACATACCAATGGTAGCCTGGCATGTTAATCGGAATGAATAACTGGTGTAAATATCATACAAATCACAGTCACAATTAGATATAATTATTAATAAATCATTAGACATGTGAACTAAATAAAAACAACCCATAATTATATGCATGGATAACAAGACAAAAACTAACCATATCTTGCTGTAGATAAGTATTAACATGACGCACGATGCGATGATATTTTGATGGGTCGATGTCTCTTTCACCGTCTTCTTTTATCTGGCCGATACAAACATGCTAATAATGTGTACCTTTTCACCCGCTCTGTCTTGTAGATGGTCGTGAGCAAGCATGCAATATATGTAAGTATTTATCACCTGTAAACAACATTTAGAATATATTTATATTTTATGATATTGTATAATGTTCATATTATTTATTACAAACTTTGTGCAATTGGTCTTACACCGTCACGTAAGAACATATCATTTTTTATAAGGCATTTCAAATCGTCGGTTGCTAACAAGGCATCTCCAATGTCCACGAACTGGGTATTCTTGGGGGCAGACTTTATTGATTCGATGACTCTAATATCTCTAGGGGTACAAACATAGTCTGTCAAATTCATAAAAAGTGAGACAACTTAGTAACAAAAAAAATGAGCAAAGTTAGTTGAATACAAAAGACAAGATCACAAAAATAAGATCGATAATAATATAAACATATACCTTGTGAGATAACATGCAAATTAGCATCCTTTTTTTGTTTGTTATGAGATATAACCTCTTCGACGTTATTATGTTGTGAATATTCGGTCCCTTCCAGCGACATTGCATCTGAAACCTCCATGGATTCTTTCTGTGCATCTCCAAAGTCCATATCTATGTCTCCTATATTTTGATAAAACAAGAATATAAATAGACCATTCATATTATCATCTATAATATACATACAAAGTAAATTTAGCTATATGCACCTCTTCTCGTGGTGTTTCAGTGCGGACTGTCATTGTTACATCATTGCGTATGTCGGAACCCATCACTTTATATCTATGCTGAAATATAAATAGGATTTTTTATGCATCATATAATGTGAAACTAACACAACTATTTTATCTGTGATAAAAAATGCTTTTGATTATATTAGAAAAAATATGCAGTTCAAATCATTTTACTAATACCACAATTCAAGTAAACAACAAACTATAATGTTCATATATATAAGTAAGTGGTCATCTGAAATTGCTTAAATGATTTTTAATTAATAACATATGCTATTGAAATCTTGCGGAGCGACCTATTAAGTATCAAACTTATTTTGAAAAACTCAAAAAATGCATAGTGATGATAAATATTGTAATATAAGTTGAACAATTTTTTAATACAGTTCTCAAATTTTTGTAATATACACTTGATCAGTTTCAAAAAAACAGTTGAACAATTTATAATAAATGTTGAATAAGTTTTATATATTCACTTAACATTTTATAATAAATGTTCAACAATTTTGTAATGGATGATGAACTATTGTAAAAAATGAACATTTCCTTAATACCGTTGAACACTGTTGTGACATGCAATGAACCCTCTATATTATAAAAAAAACGAAATAATATAAATAAAGAATAAAAAAGTGTAGGAAAAAAATATAAACAGAAAAAAACATAGAAAAAGGAAAAGGAAAACATTTTATAATAAATTCAAACAAAAAAGAACATAGAAAAAGGAAAAGAAAAACATTTTATAATAAACATTTTATAATAAATTTTATAAACAGAATTTTTTTTGTAAAATACACTTAACAAATTTAAAAAACACAGTGTGTATATATTCACTTAACATTTTATAATAAAAGTTGTACAATTTCGTAATGGATGATGAACTTTTCAAAAAAACATGAACATTTCCTTAATACCGTTGAACACTTTTGTGACATGCATTGAGCTTTGTATATTATAATAAAAATCAAACATTATAGACAAAGAACAAAAGAGTATAGGAAAAAATTAAACATAAAAAAAGAGAAAAGAAAAAGAAAAATGAAAAGAAAATAAACAAAAAAACACAATGATTATATATTTTTGTAATATAAGTTGAACATTTTTTAATACATATTTGAATTTTTTGTAATATACAGATAACAAATTTTTAAAACACAGTGATTATATATTCATTGATCATTTTTTAATAAATGTTCAACAATTTTGTAATGGATGATGAACTGTTGAAAAAAACCATGAACAATTCATTAATACTATTGAACACTTTTGTGACATGCAACAAACTCTATATATTATAATAAAAACAAAATAATATAACTACAGAATAAAAAAGTATAGGAAATAAAATATAAACAGAAACCCAAAAACAAATAAAAGATAAAAAGGAAAACAAAAAAACAAGCCCGCCTGGACTGGCCTGTTGTGCGGCCCGCCACCACGGCCCACCTGGCACGCAGCAGCACTAAAGCCACGCGTCGTCGCCCGTTCCCCTCCCCCTACCGCATTCTACCTAACCTACCTTATCCTCTCGTCTCGCTCACTCTTTCATCTCCTCTCGTCTTACTCACACAAACCCTCTCGCCCTTTCCCCTCCCCCGCTGCATCGCCGCCCGCGTCGACGGGCAGGAAGCCCCACTCTCCCGCCCGCTGACCACCGGATCGGTCTCCTGCATCCACTGAACTTGGGGCTGCCTGCTGTGGGCTGCGCGACCGAGCGGGACGGACGGGGCGCGCTTCCTGGAGCACCTGTGGGTGATGGATACGGTCCCCTTCCGGTGGGATCCGCGACGGCGCTACTCTCCGGCGAGGTCACAACTCGATCCGCAGCGACGCATCCATATCTACAACGACACAACTAGGGTAGCCACTACCCATGCCTGACGAATCAATTCAACGCGGGCTGCTCAGATCCGCCCCCTCCTCGTCTTCTTAGCCACTGAACTCCTTCTCTGTTCTCTCTGTGGCGCGGCGCCATGAGCCAACCTCACATGCACGGCGAGGACAACGACTGCTTGTCGACGCCGCCGCCCTCGGCAAGGAGGGATGACATGCACAAGCACTTGGCACGGACCCGCGGCGGCGCTCCTCTCCGGCGATGTCGCAGGTGGATCCGAGGCGACGCGTCCCGATCTGCAATGCCACAGCTACAGTACGCCACTCCCCATGGCAGATCCGCCCCCTCCTAGTTTTCTTCGAATGTTTCTATCGTGCTGACGTGGTTCTCTGTTCTTTCTGTGGCGCGGGGCCATGACCAAACCTCGCATGCACGGCGAGGACGACGACTGCTTGCCGAAGCCGCCGCCCTCGGCGAGGAGGGATGACATGCACAAGCGCTCAGCATGATGTGCGCCGACCGACGCACCGCGGGGACACAGCCACCTCAACCAACGGCGTGTCTGACCACCCGTCCACATCCCCACCGCTCCAGCCAGCCAGCCACAGGACATCGTTCCATGCTCGCCTCATGCTGTTGCACCCCTCGGCATAAACTCCCTCTCAGCAACAGCTAGCTCGCACGGATCCCGCTTATCTGATGGTAAGCAAATGAATCCTTAAGCGGTGGCAGCATCTCTGCATCCTTAGCTCTCTTTTCTAGGGTTTGTGCAGATGTTGCACTGAATATTGAGCATTTTAGTTTCCATATGTTCGTGCAGATGCTTGCTAGATTTTTGCTAGGGTTTGTGCAGATGTTTGCTAGATGTTTGATAGGGTTTGTGGATATGTTTGCTAGAACCTTGAGCATTTTTATAGGGTTTTTGCAGATGTTTGCTACAACTTTGAGCATTTTTGTTTCAATATGTTGCAGTTTTACTCAATGATTAAATGGAGTACCCATTTGGATCTTCTTTACAGTAGCTGCACTGCTTACTTTTGAATTTTGTTTGCAGTAGAGAATGTTTGTAAATTAGCTAATGAAGTTTTATTATCCCGATGAATCAGTGCCGCTACCAATAGGTTGAACGGATGGAT
Source organism: Triticum aestivum (assembly GCF_018294505.1). Taxonomy (NCBI): domain Eukaryota; kingdom Viridiplantae; phylum Streptophyta; class Magnoliopsida; order Poales; family Poaceae; genus Triticum; species Triticum aestivum. The sequence continues at coordinate 609,462,279 of NC_057801.1, forward strand.
GTTGGTATTTAGATCTTGCTATGTGGACCAGGACGATGTCTATGGAGGTGTCTTCGGGATCGGTGCTGCAGCAGGATCTTTAGGTTGTGTCCTCTCTTTTCTTTTAATGCTCAGGCATGTCCTCTTGCAATTCTAGACTATCCATATTGACAACTCATATTTTTTATGTGGGTGCTTTACTCTTCATATTTTGATGCCTATGCATTTTACTGAAAATGTAGTATGGAGGACAAAAATTCTTCCTGGGAAAGTAACCGTAGCAGAACTAAAATTATTCTACTTATTTTTATGTGTGCTTTATCTTTAATTTCTAGCAGTGTATAATTGTTGTTTGTGAATTTTAGGATTGAATTAAAGTAAACCCAAACAGAAAACATAGTTATTTTAATTTTTCTAGCTGCGTATAATTGAGGGACTGTTATCTTTCAATGCAAGCTTGCCTGTAATTTTATTAGCAATTATTATGTATGTGTTTTTACTTTTTGTTTTTGATGATGTCACTTTTAGTTAGTAGCATTATATGCAGTAACCATACCATGGTTAACTTTCTAGAGTTTGGACTACTGCGTTTACTATTATACAGGCCTTCACAAATAAATACGAGCTCTTACCTATTCCACTCAATCATATATTTTAGTGGCAGTATCTCTGCACCCTTAGCTCTCTTTTCTAGGGTTTGTGCAGATGTTGCACTGAATATTGAGCATTTTAGTTTCCATATGTTTGTGCAGATGCTTGCTAGATGTTTGCTAGGGTTTGTGCAGATGTTTGCTAGATGTTTGATAGGGTTTGTGGATATGTTTGCTAGAACCTTGAGCATTTTTATAGGGTTTGTGCAGATGTTTGCTACAACTTTTAGCATTTTTGTTTCAATATGTTGCATTTTTACTCAATGATTAAATGGAGTACCCATTTGGATCTTCTTTACAGTAGCTGCACTGCTTACTTTTGAATTTTGTTTGCAGTAGAGAATGTTTGTAAATTAGCTAGTCAAGTTTTATTATCCCGATGAATCAGTGTCGCTACCAACAGGTTGAACGAATGGATGTTGGTATTTAGATCTTGCTGTGTGGACCAGGACGATGTCTATGGAGGTGTCTTCAGGATCGGTGGTGCATCAGGATCTTTAGGTTGTGTCCTCTCTTTTCTTTTAATGCTCAGGCATGTCCTCTTGCAATTCTAGATTATCCATATTGTCAGGTCCTATTTTTTATGTGGGTGCTTTACTCTTCATATTTTGATGCCTATGCATTTTACTGAAAATGTAGTATGGAGGACAAAAATTCTTCCTGGGAAAGTAACCGTAGCAGAACTAAAATTATTCTACTTATTTTTATGTGTGCTTTATCTTTAATTTCTAGCAGTGTATAATTGTTGTTTGAGAATTTTAGGATTGAATTAAAGTAAACCCAAACAGAAAACATAGTTATTTTAATTTTTCTAGCTGCGTATAATTGAGGGACTGTTATCTTTCAATGCAAGCTTGCCTGTAATTTTATTAGCAATTATTATGTATGTATTTTTATTTTTTTGTTTTTGATGATGTCACTTTTAGTTAGTAGCATTATATGCAGTAACCATACCATGGTTAACTTTCTAGAGTTTGGACTACTGTGTTTACTATTATACAGGCCTTCACAAATAAATATGAGCTCTTACCTATTCCACTCAATCATATATTTTAGTGGCAGCATCTCTGCATCCTTAGCTCTCTTTTGTAGGGTTTGTGCAGATGTTGCACTGAATATTGAGCATTTAATTTCCATATGTTTGTGCAGATGCTTGCTAGATGTTTGCTAGGGTTTGTGCAGATGTTTGCTAGATGTTTGATAGGGTTTGTGGAGATGTTTGCTAGAAACTTGAGCATTTTTATAGGGTTTGTGCAGATGTTTGCTACAACTTTTAGCGTTTTGTTTCAATATGTTGCATTTTTACTCAAGGAATAAATGGAGTACCCATTTGGATCTTCTTTACAGTAGCTGCACTGCTTAATTTTGAATTTTGTTTGCAGTAGAGAATGTATGTAAATTAGCTAGTCAAGTTTTATTATCCCGATGAATCAACGTCGCTACCAACAGGTTGAACGAATGGATGTTGGTATTTAGATCTTGCTGTCTGGACCAGGACAATGTCTATGGAGGTGTCTTCAGGATCGGTGGTGCATCAGGATCTTTAGGTTGTGTTCTCTCTTTTCTTTTAATGCTCAGGCATGTCCTCTTGCAATTCTAGATTATCCATATTGTCAGGTCCTATTTTTTATGTGGGTGCTTTACTCTTCATATTTTGATGCCTGTGCATTTTACTGAAAATGTAGTATGGAGGACAAAAATTCTTCCTGGGAAAGTAACCGTAGCAGAACTAAAATTATTCTACCTATTTTTATGTGTGCTTTATCTTTAATTTTTAGCTGTGTATAATTGTTGTTTGTGAATTTTAGGATTGAATTAAAGTAAACCCAAACAGAATACAAAGTGATTTTAATTTTCTAGCAGCGTATAATTGAGGGACAGTTATCTTTCAATGCAAGCTTGCCTGTAATTTTATTACCAATTATTATGTATGTGTTTTTATTTATTTTTTGTTTTTGATGATGTCACCTTTAGTTAGTAGCATCATATGCACTAACCATACCATGGTTAACTTTCTAGAGTTTGGACTACTGCGTTTACTATTATACATCACCTTTAGTCAGTTTATTATTACTTATTTGTGTCTAATCAAGGAATGTAGTATGCATTCAGTTTCTTCAAAATGGTATATACATCAGAATGGAGTCAGTTTCTTATTACTTATCAGTACTTGAAAATGAACTCAATATTTCAATAAGTGTGCTAACTACCTATTGTTTTTGTCACTTATTGCTGGTGATGTTGTTGTGAGATGCAAAATCAAATAGCGTTGTCAATTGCTGCTTCAGATGACTAAGGCACAGAGGTAAATCACCACTTGATAACTCCTAAAGCGAGTGTCACTTATGTCATGATACAAAAAACTGCAAATTCAGTTAAATATAGCTAGACTTATGTTTGTATGTAACCTGGGACTATATGGCACAAATTCTACTAATATCTTGCCATTCTTTTGCTTCCATAATATGTTTCCAGCCTTAATGGATGCACTCAGTTGTGTCATTCAATAATTAAGGTTGTTTTTCTAACATGTTGCCAGCCTTAGTGTGTGTTATGCTCCTGATGTTTGAATACTGGGTTGTCATACTGTGCTACTGATGTTTATGCAAATACCAATTTTGCTCCTGGTGTATATGGCATAAACTCGGCTTATATGTTGTCAATCTTTGCTTCTACAATATGTTTACCGCCTTATACAAATTGAAGTCATGATGTGTATGCAAATACCAATTATGCTCCTGGTGTATATGGCATAAACTTGGCTGATATGTTGTGATTCTTTGCTTCTGCAATCTAATTGAAGGCTTATACATATTGAAGTCCTTATGTTTATGCAAATACCAATTATGCTCCTGGTGTATATGGCATAAACTCGGATTATAAGTTGTGATTCTTTGCTTCTGCAATCAGTTTGAAGGATTATACATATTGAAGATGCAATAAATTACTTTGCGAACTCTAACTACCTCTTTCGTGTGTTGTTGTTGTGAGCTGCAAATTGGGATTTGTTGTCAGTTGCTGCTTCTGATGAACCCGACACCGAGGTCAATCACCACCTGCAAACTCGTAAAGTGAGTGTTTGTATGTACATGCAAATTAAAATATGCTACTGCTGTTTGTATGTAAACTTGGTGTCAATTATGTGCAGATGGAGCATTTTGATGAAGTTGTGAGCTGCATAATTGAAAACTGTTGCCACCGAGATGACTCACCACCTGCAAAACTGCAAAGGTGAGTGACATTTTTGAGATGATCCAAAAACCTGCAAATACAGTTCCTGCTCTTTTTGAGATGTAAACTGGGTGTCAGTTATGTGAAGATATGGACTACAATCATAGGCAATGAATTCTGAAGATGTGGAAGTCAAACTGCAAAGGTGAGTGCTATTTTTGAGATGATCCAAAAACCTGCAAATACAGTTCCTGCTATTTCTGAAATGTAAACTGCGTGTCAGTTATGTGCAGATATGGACTACAATCATAGGCAAAGAATTCTGAAGATGTGGAAGTCAAACTGGGTGACATTAGGATGAATGGCCATATGATTTGTAAACGGGTTCCAATCACCCGTATCCAGGTCTCCAAATATTCAAAAAAATGTAAGATTTGAAAGGGTTACCACTCATTTGTAAGGGTTAATAGAGGCATACCTAGATGTTAGTGGTCGACGGCGGCCAACCTGGAAGGGTCACGCCGATCCTGATGATCAGCGGCGGATCATACGGGATCGGTCTTAGATTCGATGATCAGCGGCGGAACAAACGGCTTGTAGCCGAACCAGTTCAGGGCCCTAAACGGGATCGTCGTGTGTTTGCACTCCGATGACGGCGGGGAAGGGGTTGAGCGGCGATGGCGTCGGCGAAGGGTTGAGCGGCGGTGACTGGAGGTACGTGTACGTAGCGAGGATAGGGACGAATGACGGCGGCGGACAAGTGCATCGAGGGCACGACGATACGGGTGCGAGGGTTTCTGTTGGAACGAATCGGTTAATTTTCGTAGGTTAACCGTCGTAGATTTTTTTAGGACGATTTTTTTAGGACGTTTTCCATACAGTTGCGTGTTAGCATGCCGGGTTTTTTGTCGGTCTGGACTGAGCAAGTGGGGAATCGGTGGGTAGCGGTAGGTGGCATCGAGGACGAAAATTAACCGCAGCTGGTGGGACGAAAATTGACCGGCTGAGACTACAACTGTTGCATTAGGAGTAGAGATTTTTCCAGAGTTTCGGACTTCTTAATTTCCTATTTCCATCAGGAGAAAATCCCTCCACTCCACAAAATATTCATGTCTATACAGTCATCAACCGAACCAGCCACGCCGCCGCAACTCTTCCTGTCCAGTAGACAGAGCGCGCAACGCCGTCCTCTCATCCGAAAACCCTGCTCTAGTTGCGTCAGGCCTGGCTTGCACCACGCAGCCCTGTTAACCGCCACAGAACTGCCATGGCGTCCCGTTGCTTGTGCACGCCAAATGCCTCTACATATATAAGCACTGGATGCGGATCACTCACCAACTACGCTTCTTCTACCTACGGTGAAGGAGAACCAACAACCAGCTGATCAAAGCCATGGCCATGAGGGCGCTCGCGCTGTCCCCGTCCCAGAGCTCCTCATTTGGGCTCCACCAGAGCATGCCCTCCTTCAAGCCAAGCAGCGCCAGCCCTGCTAGACCAGTCAGGGCCTATGCGAAAGCAGATGAGCAGGAGGAGGAGAAGAAGAAGGTGCCCAAGCAGTCCTTGTTTGGGAACATCACCGAGGCGCTGGACTTCTCGCAGGTCCGGTCGGAGAAGGACGCGGAGCTGCTGTATGAGGCCAGGGATTCCATCAAAGATGAAGGAAGGATGACAAGGGAGCAGGTATGCATACATACACTGAACCGCCAATGGAAAAAACAATTTTGAACAAATGTTCAGCGAAATCTGCAAGTTTTTCTTATGCTGATGAATTTCTGGTTGGTATTTCAAATTCAGTATGCAGCCCTTCGGAGGAAGATTGGTGGCACCTACAAGGATTTCTTCAAGTCATATGTTGAAGGTACCCTGCCTATACCCTCACAGATACAGAGATGACCTCATGTTTTATCTATTGATTTCTCAGGCAGTACAATATTTGTATACTACTGCAGCATAAACTGTTGGGATTAATATGACCTCACATTGTATAAGAATATTTTGTCTCACACGATTTTTTCTACCCGACCTTCCTCTGAGCAAACAACATACAATAAATCATGTTACTGAATGCTGACCAAATAATTTGTTTCTGAAAATACAGTTGACGGAGAATACGTGGAGGAAGGTTGGGTGGACAAGACCTGCAAAGTTTGCAAGAAAGACACAAGAGGGGAGCCAAGGCAAGTTGACAATCTCGGAAGATATATGCATGTGGCGTGCGCAGAGAACTCGAAACCAACAAACTTCTTTTCCAAGCTCTTCAGCAGATGAACTTCTTTTGTACCAACAAACCCGTTGTTCGGCTCATGGTTAGATAAATGATGGATGCTATAACATCAAGGGATTAGGACAGTGATGTGATGTGTGCTTGTGTTGTTCATGCAAAATGGTTTTTGATGAGCATGCCCACATTCCATTATCCAATTTCGTTGGTATATCAAGTAGCACATGAACAGAGGCCTGATTTATGGAGAAATAGATGAACCACTGAAAACTATACATAATACTAGCACAATATTCTACTACAAGTTAACATTATGAGGTATTATCTACTAGGTAGTGCTCCTCAACTCCTAGGCTGAATACAGGAGAAGCTTAACAGAAACTTTGTCCGACAGACTTACTATAAGCTAATTGCTTGCTTACCTAATGGTTGTCATATGATGTGTTCAGAAGTCCATGGCATTAAGCTTACTCAAGTAAACCCTGCATTTGATGACGGTGCACCCGATCTTAAACCCCGGCATGACTGTAAACCCAACATTGAACTTCTCTTCTCTGATAATCTTGGCTGGAGTACTTTCCATGTGTTCCTTCCGAAACTGAACACCACTCTTGACATAAAACATTTCAGCTCTGGGATTCAGAGAACGAGCAACTGCGAGTAGTGCCCATGTATATCTTGCCATCCTCACAAATTTCTGGTAAAATGGCGTCCTTGGATGACCGCCGCTCTCTACAAATGCTCTGTGATCCAAGTTCCCGAAGAAGGAATCCTCCATGCTCTGGGGCACAGCCACTAGATACTTTGCTCTGCAATATCTCCCGAAACTGGAATCTGGATCAGTCATGAGAGCGTCAAATGGATCTTTGAAGCTCATGATACAGTCAACTGAATCCAGGGATGTATGGTCATCTCTGTCTGCCATAAGCATCACACAAGCAAAATAGGCCTCAACAGCATACTTCTTGTCAGCCCTTCTCTCACATGCAACTTGACTGTCGATTGCAAATGTGGATAGGCCGAGGTTCCATCCGGAAACTTTTGTCCAATCAAAGATGAATTTTGCAAAATCATGGATGCACTTTGACGAACGCTCATGTAGATCCATGAACGCTTCAGTTGACACCCCCTTCCTGACTGTGAAGCATCCTTCTCTGGACGATCCGTTACGGACAATCTTCTCCTCCAGTTCCATGTTCTTCCTTTCCAGCTCGTCCAACTCTGGTCGAAGCCAACCGATTTCAGAGTCTTTCTTGCAGATGTCAGCCTGCAGGTCCATCACTAAGTCCTGATACTCCTGAATTCTAGAGCTTATATGAGACAGATACCTCGGGTCGCTCCATTCGTTCATATTCAGATACAAATCCTGCAAGTTGGCAGTCTCTTCAAGCTCCGACGCAAAACGCTCGCCGGCGATCACGATCTCTTCAGGATCATACGGCACATGGGCCTTCTGAAGGTTGACATAGGCCACCTTCAGGCAAGAGATCGCGTCGAGGAGCTTCTCGACGACCTCCTCCTCGCAGTAGGCGGAGGAGCTCTGGGAGAGGCACTCGTCGTTGTTGTCGGAGGACGACGCCTGGTGGGGATGGACTTTGAGGTGCGCGCCGTCTTCGCTGCTCTCGGCAGTGGCGGTGGCGGTGCTGTTGTTCTTGAGCTTTTCACCGACGGTCGGCGCGACGCCGACAGAATGCACCTTGCAGATGTCGGAGATGCGCAGCAGCAGGCTGGACGGGGTCCTCCTCACCTTCCTCGCCGTCGGCTCCGTCGGAGTCGGAGGATTCCGCCGCGCAAGGCGAGACATGGCGGCCTCCGACCGCGAACCTTCTCTCCTCAGCCTGGTTGAGACAGGAAGTCAAACAAACATGCACGAATTCCAAAAAAATGAAGATCGCGGATTTCGACAGGGTTGAGTTCCGTAATAAATTCTGTCAGATCAATGCAAGATTGCAAGAACCTCCGGTTACCTGACACAAAACAAAAAACAGAGGCGTATGGGTTCTGAGTTCAGACGATTGCAAAGCAGAAGAGAAGATCAAAACAAGAACTCGATCATGTAACAGTACAGCCGTCAGTTATTAGTACGGTACCTTTGTTCAGTGGCCGGCTCCGGAACGGCCGTTCTAGAACACCTGTCTGCACGGACGGACGAAGAAGAAGCGAAAAGCCTGCGAGAAGAAGAAGACGCAGCGGCGAGCGAGAGTGAGGTGGTGGGCGCGGTAGAATCTTCCGCGTGAGTGGAGGGCATGGAGGTTATGGGAGACCTCGTGGGCTCCAATGGATTCGAACAGGAAAAAGGGGCGGATCGAGACGAGGAGGGAAGGGGGTGGGAACCACTACTGCTACTGCTACTCGGGGTTGGATTTCTTTTGTAATCCCCAGAGGCCAGGGGTTTGAGGAGAGGGTGCGGCCGACCGAAGGAAGCGGGGGCTTGGGAAACCCTAACCTCGCTCTCTGCCTAAGACTTAAGACTAAGACTGTAACTGCTCGTGTCATTAATTTAGAGATTTAGATTCTGTAACTGCAGATCTGACTTCCGGCCTTCCATTCCAGATCTTACCCCGGGGATGGAAGGGGGATATTCAGAGCGGGCGTCACGTGGCAGTAAACTAAAGATTTTTTGGTTGGTTGGTGAAATCTCATTTTGGGAGAGGTACAATGTTTGTGCATACTGTCTCCGGTCTTCACTCATTAATGACACCCTATATAAAATCAAAGTTTATATTTGCTTCTCTTAAAAGGTGAATGATACCACCACAGGACGCAGCCATATATATGAAAAATAAATGCCAAACATTGATGTTGCATATATATTCATATAAGAGCATTTACAGCCGCGGTCATCTAATTTGGGCTCCTATACTCCAGCGGACGCGTCATGGCGCATCCGCTGGAGGTGATCGGACAGACCTCATTTCTCGCACTCCATGCCTGCATTCCTCAAATGTCGTACCTTAAATTCATATAAACCATGCAAACGACGTTCCTACGCAGATTAAATACGAACATAGCTAACCGGCATAGATATAAACATAACACAGTCCGAGACGACATAGATTATAAGATAAAAACTTCAAAAAAAACATATCCAAAAGGTCTTGCCGCCAGAGTTCATCACTTAACTACTTAGATACTATTAATACTAAGGCGTCGGAATTTCATCACTTCCTCGATGGACGCTTCCCCTTGGGGTATCGACGGTTGTCCTCGACGTAGGCCTTGGTGGCTTCGGGCGCGTTGTCGTCGTTGTCCGAAGCGGAGGAGGAGGATGACAACGAGATGACGATCCCCGCCAAGTGTTGGGCGGGCGGGGTTCTGCTCCTCAAGTAGCCATGTGGCTCTCTCCACCATCGTCACCCGCTGCATCACCAAGCACTCGGATTCCTCAAGAGACTTGCGGAGCACTGCCACATTTTTGCGACGAAGGCGGCGGGTGTCCTCCTCCGCGGATGTGTAGGAGTGGCGAATGGCAGTGCGGAGGGCCTCGTCCATCAAAGGTCGGGGGGAGTGACTCCGATGGGGATCTTCTCGATCCGTAGTAGGAGTGGCTGGCAGCCTCCTCCACTGCCCACATCCTTGTGCGTCGATATACGCGCCCCATCGACTTGGGCTGCGGTTCAGCCGGCACGAGCACCCAGCGACGCCCCAGAGAAGCAGTTGTGGGCGGTGCCAGCTGCGGCCTGGCAGGGACCACCTTCGATGGTCGTGGGGCGCTGTGGAGCTGCAGTTGCCCACTTGGCGTGCCACTGATGCCCCAGGATAGGAGTTGGCGCCCCAGTCCAGCCGCAACTGGTGAGGGCAATGGGGAGCGCCAGCTCCTCATCATCAGGGACTCTGCGGAGAGCTTCTCCTAGTCCATGACATCAGAGTCGATGTGGGCCAGCGTGGGTTGGGATCGATTTGGGCGGAGAGTGGGTTGGGATCGATTTGGGCGGAGAGAGTAAGTCGATGCGACGGAGGAGAGGCCTTGAGGAGCACATAGGTTGAGTGACTGAGTTTGACTAGGGTTTGTTATTCAGTCATGGACTAATTGTGTGGTAGGAGTAGGGTCGGTGGGGGCCATAGTGGGGTCGGGCTGACGTGGTAGACACACCCGGGCGCGCCCAGTCCTCCCCATATCCACCCCATATTCGGGAGGTTGGTGACTGGGACACTCACCCGGGATTATAGGAATGGTTTGGAGTGCCCGGCTGTAGATGCTCTAAGACTTGCGTAATGGCAGCATCTTCAAAAATCCTACATAGAAAGCAATTTTACATTAAGAGAGTTCCCTATCTCACGCGTGCGTGTTGGAGCGCTCGCTTTCCAACAACTTCGGTTTGGAAAGTGACTAGCAACTCCTTCAGAGGATTAGTGGATTAATTAGCGCCCCCCCCCCCCAAGGAGGGCAATTAGTGTTGACTTTGGGTGGACCCAACACCCTCATGTCTTACCCAGTCTTTTCTCTTTAAATGTTATCACCATTGCCACATGTATCTAGATCTCAAGACCAAGGGGAAACAAACTTTCCCAAGAGTTTCAGAAGAAAAAAATCTAATAAAACCATGAGTACCCACATTTAGAACTTACGTAGGGCATACTCTAGGGGAAGATTGTTCCCTATGGTTTTCGTCGTCTTACTTAGGGTATCTTGCTATAGGGCACTTTGTAGACTTTAAAGTTATCCCATTGTATTGTGCATGCTCGTTGTAGACATGTGCTGTTGCAGTTCGAGCATAACCCGTCATCGACCCAACAACTGCGCATTTGCATAGTTGCCTCAACCGCGCAAGCATTTACGCCTCCTCCGAACCCTTCCCACCTCCCCATAGCTAAGATCCATGCCAAACTCCACGCCTATGCGCGAGGCCGAGCCATGTCTGACTATGACCATTGGATGTCCCCTAAGCACATTCATCGCCCATCGTCGCGAGGAGCCTCGACACCATTACTGTCGCTATGAGGGATTGTGTCGCTTATCGAGACGAGGAGGGAGGGGAATGGGAACCACTACTTGGGATGGATTTGTTTTGTAATCCCCAGATACCAAGGATTCAATTAGAGTGCGGTCAACGAAGGAAGCGGGGGACTTGGGAAACCCTAACCTTTCTCTCTGCTTGTCCCTCTTACGAGTGTAACTTCTCGTGCCATTAATTTAGACTTAGATTATGTAACTATAGATCTAACGTGTGGCCTTCCATTCCAGATCTTACATAGGGATAGAAATGGAATATATTTTTTAAGAGAAAAGGCATGAGGGCTCGACTTCAAATTAATGAAGCCACCAACTGGCTAGGATACAATGGTGCTAAAATACAAAGGCAAAGACTTGATCAAAAACTGAAATAATACACGCACATGTCACTACAAACAGAAGCAGCAGCGAAGAGAGCACCAAGCTGTGATCAGGCTGTCTGAGATCTTGCGCAGCCAGAACGGCAGGACCAACGGCACCCGATGACAGAATTTTTTGTGGACATGAAGACTAGACCGCTTGAAGCAAGACGTCGAATCCGTCGCCCGCCGCCTCGGGCAACTGGCAAAGGGAATACCACTATCTCCCCTTTGTCCAGGTCATGCCAAACATGCAGACGACCACCACCGGTCGGCAACCAACCAGAGAAGAAGGCGAGGAGTGATGACCCACAAGTATATGGGGTCAATTGTAGCCTTTTCGATAAGTAAGAGTGTCGAACCCAATGAGGAGCCGAAGAAAATGACAAGTGGTTTTCAGCAAGGTAATGTCTGCAAGTGCTAAAATTGTAAGTAGCGGAGTAGTTTGATAGCAAGATAATTTGTAATGAGCAAGTAATGATAGTAGAAACAAAAGTGCAGCAAGGTAGCCCTATCCTTTTGAGGCAAAGTACGGGCCAAAACGGTCTCTTATGATAAGCAAAGTGTTCTTGAGGGTACACGGGAATTTCATCTAGACACTTTCATCATATTGGCTTAATTTGTGTTCGATACTTTGATAATTTGATATGTGGGTGGACCGGTGCTTAGTTGTTGTTCTTACTTGAACAAACCTCCTACTTATGATTAACCCTCTCACAAGCATCCGCAACTACGAGAAAAGTATTAAGAATAAATTCTAACCATGGCATTAAACTTTTGGATCCAATCAATCCCTTACGGAATAGCGCATAAACTGGGGTTTAAGCTCCTGTCACTCTCACAACCCACCATCTAATAACTACTCCATAATGCATTCCCTTAGGCCCAAATATGATGAAGTGTCATGTAGTCGATGTTCACATGACACCACTAAGATAATGACAACATACGTATCATCAAAATATCGAACACATATCAAGTTCACATGATTACTTGCAACATGATTTCTCCCATGACCTCAAGAACGAAAGTAACTACTCACAAATGATAAACATGCTCAAGATCAGAGGGATATTAAATAGCATAATGGATCTGAATATATAATCTTCCACCAAATAAACCATATAGTAATCAACTGCAATATGTAATCAACACTACTAGTCACCCACAAGCACCAATCTATAGTTTTGATACAAAGATTGAACACAAGAGATGAACTAGGGTTTTAGAGGAGTTGGTGTTGTGAAGATGTTGATGAATATAGCCCTCCCCATGATGGGAGAGTTGTTGGTGATGATGAGGACGATGATTTACCCCTCCGGGAGGGAAGTTCCCCCGGCGAAATCGCTCCGCCGGAGGGCAAAAGTGCTCCTGCCCAAGTTCCGCCTCGAGGCAGCGGCGCTTCATCTTGAATTTCTTCCCCTGATTCTTTCTAGGTCAAAATGACTTATGTACCAGAAAATGGGCACCGGAGGAGGGCCGGGGAGGGCAGCACCCACCAGGGCACGCCTGGGCCTCCTGGCGCGCCCAGGTGGGTTGTGCCCACCTGGTGGCCCCCCTCTGGTACTTATTTACTCCAATATTTATTAAATATTCCATAAAAAATCCTCGAGAAGTTTCAGCTCATTTGGAGTTGTGCAGAATAGGTAGCTTGACGTAGCTTTTTCAAGTCCAGATTTCCAACTGCCGGAATTCTCCCCCTTGGTGTATACCTTGCATATTATGAGAGAAAAGGCATTAGAATTACTCCAAAAACTATTATTATTCAATAAAACAACATAAATAACAGTAGGAAAAGATGATGCAAAATGGACGTATCAAGGAGCCACTGAAAGATGCGGAAGGGCCCTCACAGCACCATCAACGTCGGCAACCATGGGAGCCAAGCACAGCCGCCACCACCAACGACCACACAACAAGACTACAACCCCTTACCACCCTTTGAATGGCGCCTCCAGGGAGGACCGATATGCCTGAACGCCTCCGCCGCCTGGCCAACAGGTCAAGACTTTCATCTAGAGAAGGAAGGGGGGAGGGGGATGGACCTAGAAGCTCGACCCGCCCTCAAAAGGGAGAATGGCACCAGAGAACCACCGACGTTGAGGTGGACACAAAATTGACCAGGGGTTTCCATGTTCCAAGACTCCACCACCCCATCCACGACGATCGGATCTGCTGGGCCAACCACCAGATCGATGAGAGGAGACCCCCGCGATGGGAAAGGGCCGGCAGGAAGAAGAATCGCCCGCCGTTGCAGCAAGACCTCGCCCCCTTCATGCCGCCCACGCGACCGAATGGGACAGCCAGGACCCATGCACGCCATCCGTCAGGGAGATTAACACCACCATCTCCACCAAAGGCTCCCGCCTACCTTCCATAGCCCCTCACACCGGTGCGAGGCAACAGATCCTTGCTGCCACCTTCACCAAAAGACGTGCAGCTGTCGGCAGGCTCCTTGGGTGGCGGCGGAGAGGGGGCAGGAGGGGGAGAGGTGGCGATGGATAGGGTTTGGGGTTGCTCTCGCGTCGCCTAATATGGGCGGCGCGAAAGCCGGAGGTCATAGAAAGGGAATATTCATAGAGGGTGTCACGTTGTGGCAAACAATAAGTTTTTTGGTTGGTGGTGAAATCTGACTTTTGGAGAGGTACAATGTTTGCATGGAGCATCGAGTCTTCACTCATTAATGACAACCCATATAAAAATGAAACTTATATTGTTTTTATTGAAAGAAGAATGATATTGGTGTGTGCTACAATTGATGGCACACAACCATAAAGTATATATTAGAAATAAATAACAAACATTTATGTTGAAGCGGCAACATCTTCAACATTGAAAGAATTCCCTATTAGGAACCGAAAGATAGAGTGATGCCCTTGCTGGCCCAAAAGATGATGCATACCTTATTTCATATTAAATTTAACTTGTATGCTCCATATGACACTATGATCAGTTTGGTCGTTAAGTGGCACATGAAAATATGGAATTGTCCGGTTGGCCAAGTTTTTGTTTGTTTCTTTTTCTTGTGAGGATTCTACACACAATAATAATACATTTTTCACTTTGTTTCAATTGTCGTCATTCCCTTAGACAAGGTCTGGAAAATGGAGAAGAATTATAATAACTAATAAGAAAAATTATCAGCAACTAAGCAAGTATCAAGTGAAATTGGGAACCGATCACAACAAGTAGGCCATTAGAACAAGTTTAGGGCTAGTTCTTTTGACTCGATTCTGAAGAATCACAGTCTGGAAACCCTAACCTCGCTCTCTGCTCGAGACTAAGACTATAACTGCTCACACCATTAATTTAGAGATTTAGAGTCTGTAACCGCAGATCTGACTTTCGGCCTTCCATTCCAGATCTTACCACGGGGATGCAAGGGGGATATTCAGAGCGGGGGTGTCACGTTGCCATAAACAAAGGTTTCTTCGGTTGGATGCTGAAATCTCATTTTGGGAGAATTACAATGTCTGCATGCTGTCTCCAGTCCTCACTCATTAATGACACCCTATATAAAATCAAAGTTTATATTTGCTTCTCTTCAAAGGAGAATGATACCACCACAGGACACAACCATATATATGAAAACTAAATGCCAAACATTGATGTTGCATATATTCATATAAGAGCATTTACAGTCATGGCCACCTAATTTGGCCTCCTGTACTCCTGCGGAGGCATCATGTCACGTCCACTAATGGAGAACGGACATACCTTATTTCTCGCACTCCACATCTGCATTCCTCAAATGCCCTACCTCGAATACATATATTATAAGTTAAAAACTTAAAATTGTCTGATCTAAAAGGTCATGCCACGGGAGTTCATCACTTAACTACTTAGATACTATTAATACTAAGAGATTGAGGCATCGTAATTTCATCACTTCCTCATTGGACGCTTTCCCTTGGGGTCTCAACGGTTGTCCTCGATGTAGGCGTCGGTGGCTCCGGGTGCATCGTCATTGTTTTTGAAGCAGAGGAGGAGGAGGATGAGATGACGATGTCTGCCATGTGTTGGGCGGGAGAGGTTCTGCTCCTCACGGAGCCATGTGGCTCTCTCCACCGGCGTCGCCTGTTGCATCTCCAAGCACTCAGATTCCTCCACAGCCTTGCGGAGCGTCGCCACAACTTTGCAACGATGGCGGCGAGTGTCTGTCTCCATAGACGTGTAGGAGTGATGGATGGCGGCGCGGAGGTCCTCGTTGACATCGGAGGTCAGGGTGGCCCCGATGTGGATCTTCTTGATCCGTAGTGTGTGTTGATGTCAAAACCGGTGGATCTCGGGTAGGGGGTCCCGAGCTGTGGATCTAGGATCGATGGGTAAGTAGGGACGATGAACATGGTATTTACCCAGGTTCGGGCCCTCTCGAAGAGGTAAAACCCTACGTCCTGCTTTATTGTTTGATGTATGGTATGGTTACAGAGTAGATCTACCTCGAGATCAGTGAGCTAAACCCTAAGGTGATGAATGTAGCTCTAACCCTAAAGCCCCTAAACCTTCTGGTTTATATAGACACTAGTAGGGTTAGGGTTACATTTGATCAGTTACAATGAAGGAAAGATCATGCTAATCTTGACTTGGAGGGCACACCATGACTTTGAAGATCTCCTGTCCGTTCATGGGTCCGCACTCGAGCTTGGCCCCATAATGGCCCAATAGTCCGGCCCATAGGAAATAGGTCGACGGCCCGGGGACCCCTTAGTCCAGGACTCCCTCAGTAGCCCCCGAACTTGCCTCCAACGCTGGGGATTGTCATCTGGCGGGTTCCAAATCTTCGGCTTGCGAGGTGAGCTCTTCATCCTGACCCGTATTGTTCAGAGAAGTGCTTCATAGCCGAAGAGTACCCGGATCACCATCAGAGGTTCGTCATTTATAACAGTTCGGATCTAAACAATATTTGTGCCCGGCCGGTTTGACAATTCGGATTCTCAGGCTCACTCCAAAACACAGTTGGCCCCAGGATCTTAATGCCCGCCTTGGGGCGGGGGTCAAAACTTTGACCGTCACACACCTTTTTAGAAGGCACGCGGCCCAATGCCGCCTTTTGTGAACCCATCTTTCCGGTTTCGAGGTGAAACACCTAGTTATAGATCCAAGGTGCGAGGGGGCGGTTAACCCACTCCCTTCGCAAGAAACAGTGCCGAAGAAATCCTCAGGCACCATGACGAATATTCCTAGTTCACCTCGCGCCCCCATGGCCCCCTCCCTGGTGGTTGGACGAGTTGTTCAATCTTGCGCCTCCAGCTGAGCAAACTACAGACGCAGGGCTATCTTCTCATGGCGGATCTTGTTCCCGTCCGCATAGGATAATCTCCGTTGATGAGCAAGCACTCACCGAGAGCTCCCCTGCTCCAAGTAAAGGAGAGAGGGTATTCTTCGTCCCCTTCCTTTTAAGAGGCCTTGGGTTTCCTATTCATCCCTTTCTATGGGGTTTATTAGAATTCTATGGGATCCAGCTCCACAACCTCACCCCAGGGTCTATATTGCACATTTCTGGTTTCGTGGCCCTCTGCGAAATATTTTTGAGCTGCGAACCTCAATTTGATCTGTGGAGGAAATACTTTTGCCTCGTCCCTCATACCCATGAGATGTCAATCTTTGAAGTGGTAGGATAAGAGGTGTGGCGGATAGCCAGGACGGATTACCCCATTGAGACCCCATGAAAGGATCCCGGGAATGGACTTCGGAATGATTATAAATTGAAGACGTTCCACTATCCGACCTAGTCTGGATGGGTCTGCCCGAGTACTCAAACACTCTGCTAAAGAAGCGGTTCAACTGGTGGCCCAAGAGTCCTTCCAAAGTAAGCTGACCATGATCAAAGTAATGGCCGTTGTCATAACCCTATGTGTGCAACCCCTTCAGTAGAGGGGGCACCCTCTGTGGTGCTACAACGGGACCAGCGACGTGACCCGCTATAAGCGACAAGGGCCGGATAACAAAGCGGCCCTGGCTAAGATATTAGCCAACCTCTTTAAAGGGAGGAGGAAGACTTTGCTCAATTGAGTATTTGTGGGTTATCAAGGGGGTGTGGTCGACCGAATGAACCGAGGGAACTAGGAAACCCTAACCTTGCTATCTGCTAGTATCTCTTAAGGTTGTAACTGCTCATGCCATTAATTTGGATCTAGACTATGTAACTGTAGATATGACTTGTGGCCTTCCATTCCATATCTTACCAAGGGGATAAAAGGGGTCATAGATGGTGTCACGTTGCAACAAACAAAAAGGTTTTATGGTTGGTGATGAAATCTAATTTTAAGAGTGGTGCAATGTTTTGCATGCATCATGCAATGTTCGCTCATTAATGACAACCCATATGAAACGGTATTTATGTTGTTTTCCTTGAAAGAAGAATGACATTTGTTTGTGCTTTGATTGATGGCACACCGTCATATGGCACATATTAATAAATGCCGGACATTGATGTTGAAGCGGTGACATCTTCAAAATCCTGCATAAAAAGGAAATTTACATTGAGGGAATTCCCTATTAGACACAACAAGATAGAGTGATGCCCTTGCTAGCCCAAACATGATCCATGCCTTATTTGATATGAAATGTAACTTGTATGCCCTATATGACACTATGGTTGGTTTGCTCGTTAAGTGGCACGTGAAAATAGGGAATTGCCCGCCTGGTCAAGTTTAGGTCTATTTTTTGTCCTTCTGAGGGTTCTACACACAACAATAGTACATTTTCACTTTGTTCCAATTGTCATCATTCCCTTATAAAAGGTCTTAAATGGAGAAGAATTGTGTTAACTAATAAAAAAATATCAACAACTAAGAAGGTTTCAAGTAAATTTGGGAGGCAATCAACCACCATCGCCGCCGCCACCGCCAACAAAAACAACAACTCGGCCATGAGAAGAATTTCACTGGTTCATAGGGTGATAACAAGTCCAGAAGTTCAATATATCAAAATCCATGTGTGTCATAGCTTAAAGATTGTGTTGTGTACTTTTTCTTGCAACATTGCAACCTTCTTCTGTCATTTCAAAGAATTTATTATAAATATGTAGTATGTACCACTAAGGTACTAACAATAGTTGAATATGAGCATGCTTAATATTATTTCTCATGTCTATCATCTTGAAATATTATGGCCATAAATAATTATGTACATTAATAATTTAAAGTAAAATAAAAATAACAATATGTTTTTTCAAAAATGTGTAGATCCACCCTTAGGGGAAATAACGTTAAATGTCATCACCATTACCACATGTCTCTAGAGCTCAAGATCGAGTGCAAACAAACTTTCCCTAGAATATCTGAATTAAACCCTAAGAAAACCATTATTCCCCCACGTCCAACTTTAGGGTTTGTTACGTGGGGCATACTCTCGGGGAGAATTGTCCCTAGAGTTTTCACCCTCTTAGGGTACCTTAGCCTAGGGATTTTTCCAGATTTTAGAAGCATCCATCTGTTGTGCTTTCCATATGTCTACCCCGCAGTCGCTCGTCCGCGCACGTGCCTAAACCGTGCGCGCATCTAGGCCTCCTATGAACCATGCCCGCCTCCCGTAGGCAAGAGCCATCCTCACATCTCCGCCTCTACAAGAGGTGGAGCCACGCCTGGCTCTGACTAGTAGATCTCCCCTAAACACAATCATCATCCATCATCGCGAGGATCCCTAACACCACTACTATCAATGTGAGGGGATGGTTGATACGTCTCCAACCTATCTATAATTTTTGATTGTTCCATGCTATTATATTATATGTTTTGAATGTTTAATGGGCTTTAATATGCTCTTTTATATTATTTTTGGGACTAACCCATTAACCGGAGGCCCAGTGCCAGTTTTTGTTTTTTTGCCTATTTTAGAGTTTTGCAGAAAAGGAATACCAAACGGAGTCCAAACGGAATGAAACCTTCGCGATGATCTTTCTTGGACCAAAAGCAAACCAGAATACTTGGAGTTGAAGTCAGAGACGCCATGAGGCATCCATGAGGTAGGAGGGCGCGCCCCCACCCTCGTGGGCCCCTCGTAACTCCACCGACGTACTTCTTTCGCCTATATACACTCTTATACCCTAAAAACATCAGGGGGAGCCACGAAACCACTTTGCCACCGCCGCAACCTTCTGTACCCGTGAGATCCCATCTTGTGGCCTTTTCCGACGATCTGCCGGAGGGGGAATCGATCACGGAGGGATTCTACATCAACACCATTGCATCTCCGATGAAGCGTGAGTAGTTTAGCACAGACCTTCGAGTCCATAGTTATTAGCTAGATGGCTTCTTCTCTCTCTTTGATTCTCAAGACAAAGTTCTCCTCGATGTTCTTGGAGATCTATTCGATGTAATATTCTTTTGTGATGTGTTTGCCGAGATCCGATGAATTGTGGATTTATGAACAAGATTATCTATGAATATTATTTGGTTCTTTTCTGAATTCTTATATGCATGATTTGATATCTTTGCAAGTCTCTTCGAATTATCGGTTTAGTTTGGCCTACTAGATTGATCTTTCTTGCCATGGGAGAAGTGCTTAGCTTTGGGGTTCAATCTTGCGGTGTCCTTTCCCAATGAAAGTAGGGGCAGCAAGGCACGTATTGTATTGTTGCCATAGAGGATAAAAAGATGGGGTTTATATAATATTACTTGATTTTATCCCTCTACATCATGTCATCTTGCTTAATGCGTCACTCCGTTCGTATGAACTTAATACTCTAGATGCATGCTCGATAGCGGTCGATGTGTGGAGTAATAGTAGTAGATGCAGAATCATTTTGGTCTACTTGACACGTACGTGATGCCTATGTTCATGATCATTGCCTTAGATGTCTTCATAATTATGCGCTTTTCTATCAGTTGCTCGGCAGTAATTTGTTCACCCACCGTAATACATGCTATCTCGAGAGAAGCCACTAGTGAAACCTATGGCCCCCGGGGCTCTTTTCCATTATATTGCATCTCTTTTCCATATTGTTGAATCTCGTTTACTATTTTGCAATCTTTACTTTCCAATCTATACAACAAAAATACCAAAAATATTTACTTTACTATCTTTATTAGATCTCACTTTTGCGAGTGATTGTGAAGGGATTGACAACCCCTTTATCGCGTTGGTTTCAAGGTTCTTGATTGTTTGTGCAGGTACTAGGTGACTTGTGCGTCGTCTCCTACTGGATTGATACCTTGGTTCTCAAAACTGAGGGAAATACTTATGCTACTTTACTTCATCACATTTTCCTCTTCAAGGGAAAACCCAACACAAGCTCAAGAGGTAGCAGGGCCTAAGCTTCGTTTTGAACACCCACTTGCATCCCAATGGTTTGCAACCATAGGGAAGTTCAGTGATCTCCCATGTGTTGTCAGCCATGATGGAATCCATCTCGCTATGGACCGCATGTTGGGTTTTGTAGTAATTTCAAAAAAATTCCTATGCACACGCAAGATCATGTGATGCATAGCAACGAGGGGAGAGTATTGTCTACGTACCCAACGCAGACCGACTGCGGAAGCGATGACACGACATAGAGGAAGTAGTCGTACGTCTTCTCGATCCAACCGATCAAGCACCGAAACTACGGCACCTCCGAGTTCGAGCACACGTTCAGCTCGATGACGATCCCCGGACTCCGATCCAGCAAAGTGTCGGGGAAGAGTTTCGTCAGCACGACGGCGTGGTGACGATCTTGATGAACTACAGCAGCAGGGCTTCGCCTAAACTCCGCTACAGTATTATCGAGGAATATGGTGGCAGGGGGCACCGCACACGGCTAAGGAATCGATCACGTGGATCAACTTGTGTCAACTTGTGTGTTTAGAGGTGCCCCTGCCTCCGTATATAAAGGAGGAGAGGAGGGGAGGCTGGCCGGCCAAGGGGGGGAGGCGCAGGAGAGTCCTACTCCCTCTGGGAGTAGGATTCCCCCTCCAATCCTAGTCCAACTAGGATTCCTCGGAGGGGAAAAGAGGAGGAGGGGGCCGGCCACCTCTCCTAGTCCTAATAGGACTAGGGGAAGGGGGGGCGCGCAGCCCAACTAGGGCAGCCCCTTCTCTTTTCCACTAAGGCCCACTATGGCCCAAATAGCTCCCGGGGGGTTCCGGTAACCCTCCCGGTATTCCGGTAAAATCCCGATTTCACCCGGAACACTTCCGATATCCAAATATAGGCTTCCAATATATCAATCTTTACGTCTCGACCATTTCGAGACTCCTCGTCATGTCCGTGATCACATCCGGGACTCCGAACAACCTTCGGTACATCAAAATGCATAAACTCATAATATAACTGTCATCGTAACCTTAAGCGTGCGGACCCTACGGGTTCGAGAACAATGTAGACATGACCGAGACACGTCTCCGGTCAATAACCAATAGCGGGACCTGGATGCCCATATTGGCTCCTACATATTCTACGAAGATCTTTATCGGTCAGACCGCATAACAACATACGTTGTTCCCTTTGTCATCGGTATGTTACTTGCCCGAGATTCGATCGTCGGTATCCAATACCTAGTTCAATCTCGTTACTGGCAAGTCTCTTTACTCGTTCCGTAATACATCATCTCACAACTAACATATTAGTTGTAATGCTTGCAAGGCTTATGTGATGTGTATTACCGAGAGGGCCCAGAGATACCTCTCCGACAATCGGAGTGACAAATCCTAATCTCGAAATACGCCAACCCAACATCGACCATTGGAGACACCTGTAGTACTCCTTTATAATCACCCAGTTACGTTGTGACGTTTGGTAGTACCCAAAGTGTTCCTCCGGTAAACGGGAGTTGCATAATCTCATAGTCATAGGAACATGTATAAGTCATGAAGAAAGCAATAGCAACATACTAAACGATCGGGTGCTAAGCTAATGGAATGGGTCATGTCAATCAGATCATTCTACTAATGATGTGACCTCGTTAATCAAATAACAACTCATTGTTCATGGTTAGGAAACATAACCATCTTTGATTAACGAGCTAG
Organism: Triticum aestivum; assembly: GCF_018294505.1. Taxonomy (NCBI): domain Eukaryota; kingdom Viridiplantae; phylum Streptophyta; class Magnoliopsida; order Poales; family Poaceae; genus Triticum; species Triticum aestivum. Next base: position 609,484,559 of record NC_057801.1, read on the forward strand.
TCTAGTAGAGGCATACTAGTGACACTTTGTTTGTCTATGTATTCACACATGTATTATGTTTCCGGTAAATACAATTCTAGCATGAATAATAAACATTTATCATGATTATAAGGAAATAAATAATAACTTTATTATTGCCTCTAGGGCATATTTCCTTCAGTCTCCCACTTGCACTAGAGTCAATAATCTAGATTACACTGTAATGATTCTAACACCCATGGAGCTTTGGTGCTGATCATGTTTTGCTCGTGGAAGAGGCTTAGTCAACGGGTCTGCAACATTCAGATCCGTATGTATCTTGCAAATCTCTATGTCTCCCACCTGGACTAGATCCCGGATGGAGTTGAAGCGTCTCTTGATGTGTTTGGTCCTTTTGTGAAATCTGGATTCCTTTGCCAAGGCAATTGCACCAGTATTGTCACAAAAGATTTTCATTGGACCCGATGCACTAGGTATGACACCTAGATCGGATATGAACTCCTTCATCCAGACTCCTTCATTTGCTGCTTCCGAAGCAGCTATGTATTCCGCTTCACATGTAGATCCCGCTACGACGCTTTGTTTAGAACTGCACCAACTGACAGCTCCACCGTTTAATGTAAACACGTATCCGGTTTGCGATTTAGAATCGTCCGGATCAGTGTCAAAGCTTGCATCAACGTAACCTTTTACGATGAGCTCTTTGTCACCTCCATATACGAGAAACATATCCTTAGTCCTTTTCAGGTATTTCAGGATGTTCTTGACCGCTGTCCAGTGATCCACTCCTGGATTACTTTGGTACCTCCCTGCTAAACTTATAGCAAGGCACACATCAGGTCTGGTACACAGCATTGCATACATGATAGAGCCTATGGCTGATGCATAGGGAACATCTTTCATATTCTCTCTATCTTCTGCAGTGGTCGGGCATTGAGTCTTACTCAATTTCACACCTTGTAATACAGGCAAGAATCCTTTCTTTGCTTGATCCATTTTGAATTTCTTCAAAATCTTGTCAAGGTATGTGCTTTGTGAAAGTCCAATTAAGCGTCTTGATCTATCTCTATAGATCTTAATGCCTAATATGTAAGCAGCTTCACCGAGGTCTTTCATTGAAAAACTTTTATTCAAGTATCCCTTTATGCTATCCAGAAATTCTATATCATTTCCAATCAGTAATATGTCATCCACATATAATATCAGAAATGCTACAGAGCTCCCACTCACTTTCTTGTAAATACAGGCTTCTCCGAAAGTCTGTATAAAACCAAATGCTTTGATCACACTATCAAAACGTTTATTCCAACTCCGAGAGGCTTGCACCAGTCCATAAATGGATCGCTGGAGCTTGCACACTTTGTTAGCTCCCTTTGGATCGACAAAACCTTCTGGTTGCATCATATACAACTCTTCTTCCAGAAATCCATTCAGGAATGCAGTTTTGACATCCATTTGCCAAATTTCATAATCATAAAATGCGGCAATTGCTAACATGATTCGGACGGACTTAAGCATCGCTACGGGTGAGAAGGTCTCATCGTAGTCAATCCCTTGAACTTGCCGAAAACCTTTTGCGACAAGTCGAGCTTTGTAGACAGTAACATTACCATCAGCGTCAGTCTTCTTCTTAAAGATCCATTTATTCTCAATTGCTTGCCGATCATCGGGCAAGTCAACCAAAGTCCATACTTTGTTCTCATACATGGATCCCATCTCAGATTTCATGGCTTCAAGCCACTTTGCGGAATCTGGGCTCACCATCGCTTCTTCATAGTTCGTAGGTTCATCATGATCTAGTAGCATGACCTCCAGAACAGGATTACCGTACCACTCTGGTGCGGATCTTACTCTGGTTGATCTACGAGGTTCAGCAGTATCTTGATCTGAAGTTTCATGATCATTATCATTGGCTTCCTCACTAACTGGTGTAGGTGTCACTGAAACAGTTTTCTGTGATGAACTACTTTCCAGTAAGGGAGCGGGTACAGTTACCTCGTCAAGTTCTACTTTCCTCCCACTCACTTCTTTCGAGAGAAACTCCTTCTCTAGAAATGATCCATTCTTAGCAACGAATGTCTTGCCTTCGGATCTGTGATAGAAGGTGTACCCAACAGTTTCCTTTGGGTATCCTATGAAGACACATTTCTCCGATTTGGGTTCGAGCTTATCAGGTTGAAGCTTTTTCACATAAGCATCGCAGCCCCAAACTTTAAGAAACGACAACTTTGGTTTCTTGCCAAACCACAGTTCATAAGGCGTCGTCTCAACGGATTTTGATGGTGCCCTATTTAACGTGAATGCGGCCGTCTCTAAAGCATATCCCCAAAAAGATAGCGGTAAATCAGTAAGAGACATCATAGATCGCACCATATCTAGTAAAGTACGATTACGACGTTCGGACACACCATTACGCTGTGGTGTTCCGGGTGGCGTGAGTTGCGAAACTATTCCACAGTTTTTCAAATGTACACCAAACTCGTAACTCAAATATTCTCCTCCACGATCAGATCGTAGAAACTTTATTTTCTTGTTACGATGATTTTCAACTTCACTCTGAAATTCTTTGAACTTTTCAAATGTTTCAGACTTATGTTTCATTAAGTAGATATACCCATATCTGCTTAAATCATCTGTGAAGGTGAGAAAATAACGATATCCGCCACGAGCCTCAATATTCATCGGGCCACATACATCGGTATGTATGATTTCCAACAAATCTGTTGCTCTCTCCATAGTACCGGAGAACGGTGTTTTAGTCATCTTGCCCATGAGGCACGGTTCGCAAGTACCAAGTGATTCATAATCAAGTGGTTCCAAAAGTCCATCAGCATGGAGTTTCTTCATGCGCTTTATACCGATATGACCTAAACGACAGTGCCACAAATAAGTTGCACTTTCATTATCAACTCTGCATCTTTTGGCTTCAATATTATGAATATGTGTATTACTACTATCGAGATTCAATAAGAATAGACCACTCTTCAAGGGTGCATGACCATAAAAGATATTACTCATATAAATAGAACAACCATTATTCTCTGATTTAAATGAATAACCGTCTCGCATTAAACAAGATCCAGATATAATGTTCATGCTCAACGCTGGCACCAAATAACAATTATTTAGGTCTAATATTAATCCCGAAGGTAGATGTAGAGGTAGCGTGCCGACTGCGATCACATCGACTTTGGAACCGTTTCCCACGCGCATCGTCACCTCGTCCTTTGCCAGTGCCCGCTTATTCCGTAGTCCCTGTTTCGAGTTGCAAATATTAGCAACAGAACCAGTATCAAATACCCAGGTGCTACTGCGAGCTCTAGTAAGGTACACATCAATAACATGTATATCACATATACCTTTGTTCACCTTGCCATCCTTCTTATCCGCCAAATACTTGGGGCAGTTCCGCTTCCAGTGACCAGTCTGCTTGCAGTAGAAGCACTCAGTTTCAGGCTTAGGTCCAGACTTGGGTTTCTTCTCTTGAGCAGCAACTTGCTTGCCGTTCTTCTTGAAGTTCCCCTTTTTCTTCCCTTTGCCCTTTTTCTTGAAACTAGTGGTCTTGTTAACCATCAACACTTGATGCTCCTTCTTGATTTCTACCTCCGCAGCTTTCAGCATTGCGAAGAGCTCGGGAATAGTCTTGTTCATCCCTTGCATATTATAGTTCATCACGAAGCTCTTGTAGCTTGGTGGCAGTGATTGGAGAATTCTGTCAATGACGCAATCATCCGGAAGATTAACTCCCAATTGAATCAAGTGATTATTATACCCAGACATTTTGAGTATATGCTCACTGACAGAACTGTTCTCCTCCATCTTGCAGCTATAGAACTTATTGGAGACTTCATATCTCTCAATTCGGGCATTTGCTTGAAATATTAACTTCAACTCCTGGAACATCTCATATGCTCCATGACGTTCAAAACGTCGTTGAAGTCCCGATTCTAAGCCGTAAAGCATGGCACACTGAACTATCGAGTAGTCATCAGCTTTGCTCTGCCAGACGTTCATAACATCTGGTGTTGCTCCAGCAGCAGGCCTGGCACCCAGCGGTGCTTCCAGGACGTAATTTTTCTGTGCAGCAATGAGGATAATCCTCAAGTTACGGACCCAGTCCGTGTAATTGCTACCATCATCTTTCAACTTTGCTTTCTCAAGGAACGCATTAAAATTCAACGGAACAACAGCACGAGCCATCTATCTACAATCAACATAAACAAGCAAGATACTATCAGGTACTAAGTTCATGATAAATTTAAGTTCAATTAATCATATTATTTAAGAACTCCCACTTAGATAGACATCCCTCTAATCCTCTAAGTGATTACGTGATCCAAATCAACTAAACCATGACCGATCATCACGTGAGATGGAGTAGTTTTCAATGGTGAACATCGTTATGTTGATCATATCTACTATATGATTCACGCTCGACCTTTCGGTCTCCGTGTTCCGAGGCCATATCTGCATATGCTAGGCTCGTCAAGTTTAACCTGAGTATTCTGCGTGTGCAAAACTGGCTTGCACCCGTTGTAGATGGACGTAGAGCTTATCACACCCGATCATCACGTGGTGTCTGGGCACGACGAACTTTGGCAACGGTGCATACTCAGGGAGAACACTTCTTGATAATTTAGTGAGAGATCATCTTATAATGCTACCGTCAATCAAAGCAAGATAAGATGCATAAAAAGATAAACATCACATGCAATCAATATAAGTGATATGATATGGTCATCATCATCTTGTGCTTGTGATCTCCATCTCCGAAGCACCGTCATGATCACCATCGTCACCGGCGCGACACCTTGATCTCCATCGTAGCATCGTTGTCGTCTCGCCAATCTTATGCTTCCACGACTATCACTACCGTTTAGTAATAAAGTAAAGCATTACATCGCGATTGCATTGCATACAATAAAGCGACAACCATATGGCTCCTGCCAGTTGCCGATAACTCGGTTACAAAACATGATCATCTCATACAATAAAATTCAGCATCATGCTTTGACCATATCACATCACAACATGCCCTGCAAAAACAAGTTAGACGTCCTCTACTTTGTTGTTGCTTGTTTTACGTGGCTGCTACGGGCTTAAGTAAGAACCAATCTCACCTACGCATCAAAACCACAACGATAGTTTGTCAAATAGACTCCGTTTTAACCTTCGCAAGGACCGGGCGTAGCCATACTTGGTTCAACTAAAGTTGGAGAGACAGTCGCCCGCAAGCCATCTCTGTGCAAAGCACGTCGAGGGAACCGGTCTCGCGTAAGCGTACGCGTAAGGTTGGTCTGGGTCGTCTCGTCCAACAATACCGCCGAACCAAAATATGACATGCTGGTAGGCAGTATGACTTGTATCGTCCACAACTCACTTGTGTTCTACTCGTGCATATAACATCAACATCAATAACCTAGGCTCGGATGCCACTGTTGGGTTTCGTAGTAATTTCAAAAAATTTCCTACGCACACGCAAGATCATGTGATGCATAGCAACGAGGGGAGAGTATTGTCTACGTACCCAACGCAGACCGACTGCGGAAGCGATGACACGACGTAGAGGAAGTAGTCGTACGTCTTCTCGATCCAACCGATCAAGCACCGAAACTACGGCACCTCCGAGTTCGAGCACACGTTCAGCTCGATGACGATCCCCGGACTCCGATCCAGCAAAGTGTCGGGGAAGAGTTTCGTCAGCACGACGGCGTGGTGACGATCTTGATGAACTACAGCAGCAGGGCTTCGCCTAAACTCCGCTACAGTATTATCGAGGAATATGGTGGCAGGGGGCACCGCACACGGCTAAGGAATCGATCACGTGGATCAACTTGTGTCAACTTGTGTGTTTAGAGGTGCCCCTGCCTCCGTATATAAAGGAGGAGAGGAGGGGAGGCTGGCCGGCCAAGGGGGGAGGCGCAGGAGAGTCCTACTCCCTCTGGGAGTAGGATTCCCCCTCCAATCCTAGTCCAACTAGGATTCCTCGGAGGGGAAAAGAGGAGGAGGGGGCCGGCCACCTCTCCTAGTCCTAATAGGACTAGGGGAAGGGGGGGGGCGCAGCCCAACTAGGGCAGCCCCTTCTCTTTTCCACTAAGGCCCACTATGGCCCAAATAGCTCCCGGGGGGTTCCGGTAACCCTCCCGGTATTCCGGTAAAATCCCGATTTCACCCGGAACACTTCCGATATCCAAATATAGGCTTCCAATATATCAATCTTTACGTCTCGACCATTTCGAGACTCCTCGTCATGTCCGTGATCACATCCGGGACTCCGAACAACCTTCGGTACATCAAAATGCATAAACTCATAATATAACTGTCATCGTAACCTTAAGCGTGCGGACCCTACGGGTTCGAGAACAATGTAGACATGACCGAGACACGTCTCCGGTCAATAACCAATAGCGGGACCTGGATGCCCATATTGGCTCCTACATATTCTACGAAGATCTTTATCGGTCAGACCGCATAACAACATACGTTGTTCCCTTTGTCATCGGTATGTTACTTGCCCGAGATTCGATCGTCGGTATCCAATACCTAGTTCAATCTCGTTACTGGCAAGTCTCTTTACTCGTTCCGTAATACATCATCTCACAACTAACATATTAGTTGTAATGCTTGCAAGGCTTATGTGATGTGTATTACCGAGAGGGCCCAGAGATACCTCTCCGACAATCGGAGTGACAAATCCTAATCTCGAAATACGCCAACCCAACATCGACCATTGGAGACACCTGTAGTACTCCTTTATAATCACCCAGTTACGTTGTGACGTTTGGTAGTACCCAAAGTGTTCCTCCGGTAAACGGGAGTTGCATAATCTCATAGTCATAGGAACATGTATAAGTCATGAAGAAAGCAATAGCAACATACTAAACGATCGGGTGCTAAGCTAATGGAATGGGTCATGTCAATCAGATCATTCTACTAATGATGTGACCTCGTTAATCAAATAACAACTCATTGTTCATGGTTAGGAAACATAACCATCTTTTATTAACGAGCTAGTCTAGTAGAGGCATACTAGTGACACTTTGTTTGTCTATGTATTCACGCATGTATTATGTTTCCGGTAAATACAATTCTAGCATGAATAATAAACATTTATCATGATTATAAGGAAATAAATAATAACTTTATTATTGCCTCTAGGGCATATTTCCTTCACCGCATCCTTCCAGTAGTCAGCTTCTGGAGAGGCATACGCTTCTGAAATAGAAGTGGGAGTATCATCCATGAGGTACACGGAGAAATCATCACCAAAAGGTCTTTGCAGTAGGACTTAGAGAAAGGTCGTGCTCCGACCTAGCAACACTAGTGGGTGACAATGATTCTACATCGAGCAAGAGGTGATGTGAAAGGTCGTTCTCCGACCTAGCAACACTGACGAGAAGAAGAGGGAGAATAAGGGTAACCTAACCAATGACAATGATGAGATGTTGGCGATGAGGTAGCACATGGCATCCAACAGGTAAAGAATGTCCCATAGGACTTAGAGAAAGGTCATGCTCCAAAACCTAGCAACACTAATGGATGACTACGAATCTACGTCGGGCGAGAGGTATGTTGTGAGGCGAAAGGACTAAGGAGACGAGACATGGAAGAGGAAAGGCCGAAGAGGAGAAAATGAAGGAGGAGTGAGGTGGGCAGTTGATAGGAGAGGATGGAGGAGTCACGGGTAGCATGGTGAAACAAGATGATGACAGGGTGGGGGAGTTGTGGCACGCAGGGGCAGGGGCACTCAGTCCCACTTTTCTTTTGGCTTTTGATTTTTAATCTTTATATATTTTGAACAAAAGTCTAAATTAAGTTTCATTTGGATATTCCTGTTTCTTGTGACCAGGGCGTTCAAATTGTAAAACATATGATTTGGGAACTGCTCGACACCCTAAACCGGGGTGTGGCTATCTCATTATATAGAGGTACCCAAGGGGTACAATACAACGTTACAATATATTACAGGCGCTACATATATACAGTCTAACACCCTCCCTCAATCTTAACTATGACCAGAAGTACAAAGCAAGTTAAGATTGCGCCTACAGCTTACAAAGTATGGTTGTGGAAGAGGCTTCGTGAAGATGTCAGCAAGTTGATCCTTTGACGAGATGAACTTCATACAAAGTAGCTTCTGTGCAACACGTTCACGAACAAAGTGATAGTCCACCTCAATGTGTTTTGTCTGAGCATGAAACACCGGGTTAGAAGAGAGATATGTAGCACCGATGTTGTCACACCACAGAATTGGAGGATGAGCTTGAGGGACACGCAACTCTCTCAATAGAGATTGTACCCATATAATCTCAGCAGTCGCATCAGCAACAGCTTTGTACTCAGCCTCAGTACTACTGCGAGACACTGTTGCTTGCTTACGAGCATTCCAAGCAATCAAGTTAGGACTAAGGAATACCGCATAACCCCCCGTGGATCGCCTGTCATCAGGACTACCAGCGCAATATGCATCAGAAAAAGCTGAGAGCTCATACGAAGGTGCAGGCTGAAGAAGCAAACCATAGGAGGCAGTAAGACTGACATAGCGCAAAATACGCTTCATAGCTGGCCAATGAGACGTTCTGAGTGCATGCAGAAATTGACACACACGATTGACTACATAGGAGATATCGGGCCTGGTAATAGTAAGGTATTGCAGACCACCAACAAGGCTGCGATACTCAGTAGCATCATCAGATGAGGGAGAGTCACCATCAAGAGCAGACAACCGATCAGTGGCAGACATCGGAGTGATAGCATGTTTGCATTTGAGCATTCCAGCACGGTGCAATATGTCCAAGGAGTACTTTTTCTGAGTGAGAGTCAACCCAGCAGAGGACTGTGAAACCTCAAGACCAAGGAAAAAGTGTAGAGCACCTAAATCCTTGACAGCAAAATCATCACGGACGGCAGTCACAAGATGATCAGCAGTAGCACTAGAGGAACTGATGAGAATGATGTCATCAACATAAACCAAGAGATACATTGTAACCTCAGGGCGTTGTAGAAGAAACAGCGACATATCAGCAGTGGAGGGAGTAAACCCAAGAGCCCGAAGAACAGATCCAAGGCGAGCATGCCATGCACGAGGAGCCTGTTTGAGTCCATACAGCGCCTTAACCAGACGACAGAGAGGATGAGGGTGAGCCGGATCAACAAAACCAGGCGTCTGACGCATATAAACCTCCTCCTCCAGAATTCCATGTAAGAAAGCGTTCTGCACATCAAGCTGACGAAGAAACCATCCGCGAGTAACCGCAAGAGACAGTAGTAATCGAATGGTAGTAGGCTTGATGGCTGGACTGAACGTGTCTTCGTAATCAAGACCATACCTCTGTTTGAAGCCCTTGGCAACTAGCCTTGCCTTGTAGCGTTCAATTGAGCCATCAGCATGTCTCTTGACTTTAAAGACCCACTTGGAATCAATGACGTTGACGCCAGATAATGGAGGAACAAGACGCCAGGTGTTATTCTTTTGAAGAGCCTGAAACTCTTGTTCCATTGCATCACGCCAGTGAGGAATACTCAGTGCAGCCTGAAAGTGGTGAGGCTCTGCAGTGGGATCGGCAGCAGTGTGAGCCATGCACGCAGCAAGCAATACAACCATCCCGTCCGTACGCTCCTTCGAACAAAAGACACCGGATTGGCTCCGTGTTCGAGGCCGAAGAGTGACATCAGACTGTACTGGCAAAATCGATGCAACAGATGATGTTGATGAGGCCGGCACAAAACCAGGCGAGTCGAGCTCAAGGGGAACCGAGTCAGACCTGGTCGGCGACCCGAGCGCCAGAACAGGACTGGCCGGAGCAGGTGACTGCACCTCCGGGCCAGTGGAGGCAGCAGCCGGCCCAGGTGAGAGGCCTGTCAGTGTGGGCGAGGCCGGCACCGGGCCGGGCAAGTCCAGCTGGGAGCCGCGCGAGCCAGGCGAGGCTGGCGCAAGCGAGGCTGGCGCTGACAAGGCCAGCATCAGGCCGGGCGGGACCAGCGTGGAGCCGGGCGGGACCGACGCCCGCGGAGCAGCCTCCATAGGTGAAGCGGGGACGGGTTGGCGGGCGCCACCCAACATGCATGGCACATGCACGTCCCGATCAGAAGACTCATCCGTTACCTATTCATCAAGAAGCTCAAGCCGAGCGCCGCGTCCAATACCTGCAGCATGATTATGAAGCAACGCAGGGGCATATGCAACATCCACAAATTGATCAGGCGAAGGTATAGACATAGGTACCGGTGATGTAGAAGTGGTAGAGTTAGTCGGAAGTGCACGAAAAGGGAATACACTTTCATCAAACACAACATCACGAGAGATGTAGACGCGGTTGGTAGGAACATGTAAGCACTTGTACCCTTTGTGAAGAGAACTATACCCGAGAAAAACACACTTCTTAGACTGAAACTCTAGCTTACGCTTGTTATATGGACGTAGATGAGGCCAACATGCGCACCCGAACACTTTGAAGAATGTGTAGTCTGGAATTTCAGTGAGAAAGAGTTCAAGCGGGGTTTGCATTTTCAGAAGTCTTGAGGGAAGCCTATTTATGAGAAAACATGCTGTGGAGAAAGCATCACTCCAGAACCGAAACGGGACGGATGCATGAGCTAGCAAGGTTAGGCCAGTTTCAACAAGATGACGATGCTTACACTCGACAGTTCCATTATGCTGATGTGTATGAGGACATGACACGCGATGCGAAATCCCAAGTTTATTAAAAAATGAGTTGAGGTTGTGGTATTCACCCCCCCCCCCAGTCGGATTGAACATGGATGATTTTCTGCTTAAGAAGACGCTCAACATGTGCTTGAAACTGAATAAATACATCGAACACATCAGACTTAGGCTTAATAAGATATAGCCAAGTAAACCGACTATAAGCATCAATAAAACTGACATAATAATTGTGCCCACTAATAGACGTCTGGGCATGACCCCATACATAGGAAAACACAAGCTCAAGAGGGGATGTTTCACAACACGACTAGACTCTGAAAAAGGAAGTTGATGACTTTTGCCCTGCTGACAGGCATCACAGACAGTTTCAGCAGTTTTATTGGACACAACTGGTAGTTCATGACGATGCAATACATGTCCAACTATGGGAGCCGGCGGATGATCAAGGCGCGCATGCCAGTGCGTAGGCGACACACGAACACCACTGAACGCCTGGGGAGAAGACGGCATGGAAGATGAGCGCGGTGCATCAAGTGCATACAGACCATGGCGAAGACGACCGCTAAGCAGAACGACCCTCGTGTCCTGATCCTTGATAAAGAAACGAAAAGGGTGAAACTCAGCAAGGACATTATTATCACGAGTAAGTTGAGAAATGGAAAACAAACTACGTGTAGCAGAGGGAACTCGAAGAACATTGAAAATATGCAACGTGCGAAAATTGTGTGCAAGGAGAGAGGCCTGACCAATATGGGAGATGCGCATACCTGCTCCACTGGCGGTGTGCACCTAATCATGACCACGATATGGCTCCTGAGTAGAGAGCTTGCCCATCTCCCCGGTGAGGTGGTTGGTAGCTCCAATGTCCATGTACCACGTAGGATCGATGGGATAAGACGGAGTGCGGCCATGATCATGACTCGTCACCGCGGCGGCAGCCTGCTTGTCGTTCCCCTTGCCATTGTTACCGAGGCCCAAAAAGTCTTGCTTGTAGCGACGATGACAGTGAGAGGCAATGTGACGCTCAAGGCCACACAGTTGGCAGGCCTGCGGCGCACCACAAGAAGAACAGCACGCAACCGGCCGGTTGCCACCCGTGATGGTCGGAGCATTGCCCCGCGAGGCCGGTTGTGAGGACGGCGCCGGTTTGCCACCTGAAGATGATGACCGCGGGGGTTTACCACGAGTCGCAGCATTGGCGGAGGCGAAACCGGGAGAGGTGCGGCACGCCTTAATGCGTTGTTCACGACCAAGGAGTCGTGCATAGAGCTCACGAGGTGGGAGCGGATCATCACGACCATGGGCATTCTCAATGAGATTGTCATAATCATCATCAAGCCCGTTAAGCACGAAGGTGGTAAACTCCTCATCCTGCAGCGACTGACCAACTAAGGCCAACGTGTCGGTGAGACCCCGCATCTTGTTGAAGTAGTCCGTGATGCTGAGGTCATCAAGCTTAGTCTCACCTAGCTCGGTGCGTATAGAGTGAGCACGCGCCTGAGACTGAGAGGCGAAGCTGGTGTGAAGTGCCGCCCACGCCTCCCGGGACGTAGCGGCGAAGATGACCAGCGACGAGACGCTCGGAGTGAACGAGGACTGGATAGCGGAGAGGGTGGCCTGATCCTGGGCCACCCATGTGTGATACGCCGGGTGATGAGGGGGCAGACACGGGGTGGATCCATCAACGTAGCCCTTCAGATAGCGACTCCACAGAAGAGGCAGCACCTGGGCAAGCCAGCACAAGTAGTTGTCTGGTGCGAGCTTCATCGGCAGCAGATGCGAGAAGTAAAACGGTGACAACGTCGGGGCCGGATCAGCGTGAGCGTGCGGCGATGCATAAAGACCCATCGACGGGGCCACCCCGAGATGCGCAGCAGGCATCGAGTAGGGCGGGTAGGATCCAGGAGAACCAACCGCTAGGGCGCCGTAGGATGCCGCGATCGGAGCCACATGCGGCGAGGCAGCCGCAGCCCCTTGCGGCTGCTGAGATGGCGCCGAGTAGTGTTGGAGCTGCACCTAGTGGTCCGGCGGGGGCGCCGAGTAGAGTTGGGGTGGCGCCGGGTAGTGTTGGAGCGGCGCCGGGTAGTGATGGGGCGGCGCCAGCCAGGACGAAGACAACGGTGCCTGCAGAAGGATCAGCGCCAGGGGACACCACATCACTTGGAGCTGCAGCGCGATAACCCGATCCGATCGGGGAATGGGGCGCTAGAGGAGCGCCGTAGGCCATCGCAAGAGGCTGCGAGGCGAGAAAGGGCGACGAGGGAGCAAGGGCCGGCACCGCGGCGGCGGGAGCGACAGGGGTCGGCGCGACGGCGGCGGCGGAAGACATCGTAACCTAATTTGATACCATGTAAAACATATGATTTGGGAACTGCTCGACACTCTAAATCGGGGTGTGGCTATCTCATTATATAGAGATACCCAAGGGGTACGTATATACAGTCTAACACAAATAATATTCGTTTTGAATACGCTTTGATGAGGGTTTAAAAATTCGGTAAGTTTCAATTGTTGAAATTTGATGCAAGTGAACAATAAATACTTATAACTCGGTTTGAGCGAGCGAAGAAAACCTAAGTTTCAAAACCTAAAACTTCAAACTTTGTGTGCCCCGTGTGAAATCCAACGAGTTTGCGAAACGCGAGGCAATCAGCCGGCGGGCACGATTGGGCTGATGGGTGTCCCTACGAGTTTCCGTGGAGCCGGTCATGCCATAGTGCTATATTGTGAGGGCAGCACCCTACTCGTGTACACATAGAAAAATAATAGATTAGGGTTCAGTGTCATTCAAAGTCTATACTTTCGAACACGAAACGCTACTTATATCTACTGATAAATAAAGATCTCTTTAGCGACTCGTTTTGTTGTGCTTAACCCATGCATACTCTTGATGTGGAGACTAGAAAATGAATTCCACGACCAAACAGCTACGCATATACGTGCTTAAACAGCCCAAAGCGGCAAAAGCCCAACGTGATTATACTTTCTTTTCCAGGGACCAACGTGCTTATACTTTGCAGAACTAAAGCTTCTGTAAAGAATTCAGTATTTGGGGGGTAAAGCATTGCCATCTTTGCATGGTCTTACGTGTAAATCCAACAAGCGCTCGTGATTAACAACTCAAAATCTCATAATTAATTATATGGCTAATTAGCACACGACTGCACGTGATGCCCCCTCCCTCTGCGCCACCGTCAACAGGCAGGCAACGTACGTGAACGACGTAGCACGATAGATTTATTATTACTGCTTCTATTGTGGGTCGTGTCACTGAATGGATTCCTCTTGCGGTCAGCGCCGATTGCGCTGGATTCCCCGTGGTAGTTTGTTTGGGTAAGATCAGATCACACGTACAGTACTTATCCGATTCTGGGGTCCTTTCCTGGGGCGCGGATCTGTTTCCTCTGCGGAACAAACGTAGTGTCAGAGGATATGGAAACGAACTACAACAACAAACTTCTTGGACTTGGACTGCACCCAGTACTACTGCTCACGCTCATATGCGGAGATCTGGTACGTACTAGGTAGGTACGTGCCGTCACAACGACACACGCTAGAGACTCCACACGCGTCGACTTTGATCCCACGGACGTACCGATGGTTGACTCCGGCGTGGCGATAGCTCTCGGCGTGGTCGGGTTCCTCGTGGTGGTGCTCGCGATCGCCTGGGCAGTGCGCTGCGCCGTCGCCCGGCGCCACGCCGAGGAGGCGAAGGAGGCCGTCGGCGTCGGCGCGGGGCTGCTGGACAAGGAGGCCGTCGTCGTCGACGTCGAGACCAAGCGCGAGGAGCCGCTCTGCGCGATATGCAAGGGGCCGCTGGCGGTGGGCGGGGGCAGGTGCCGGCGGCTGCGCGCGTGCGGCCACGTCTACCACGCCGAGTGCGTCGACCTGTGGCTCCAGCGGAAGCCGATCTGCCCGCTGTGCCGGGCCAGCGTCGTGCTGTCGCGGACGGACATCGTCGACGCGATCGTGTGAGCCGTCTGTGCAGGTCATCGATGCGGCGCGGCGCGGTGCACGGGTACGTGCGTGCGGTTTGCGCCGCCGTCCCTCTGCAGTCCGCACACGCGGCCGTGTCCTCATCCTCGTGCGTCCGTGCGTGCGTGCGTTGGGGAATTTTGCTCCTGACATAGGAAGACATACTCGTAGTTTTGTGTATTCGGAGGGAGGAAGATACTGTATTTGTTTCGTTGGTTCGTTGGCTTGTACTCAAGGATACGTGCAAGCTCTTTTTGACAACGATTTCTTTAGTGGTTTTTGACAAGCATTATCTTACGGAAACACTAAAAATCTGACATCAGATTTTTAGACATGACAAATCGAATTTTTCATGACAATTTATATTGGTGTGATGATGACCAATTTAGGCTGCAAGCACGGTAATTTTCTGTCAAAAAATAAATTAAGGCGGATTTGCTATGCTCATCATCTAAACTTGACATCCTCGAAGAACAAATATTTAAATTGCTAGCTAGGTTTTGGGGCACCATGCTACCCTTTATTTTGAAAAAATAAGAAAACATATTTGAAAGTTTCAGAAAAAATCCAAAACAATTATGTGAAAACTTTGATGTGCTCACTACAGATCCATGAAATTTTGTTTAGAAAAAATGTAGTTTGTAATTTGTGCAAAAGGAAAACCCAGCCCAAAAAGAAAAAAAGGTGGTCCATTTTGAAAATACATATTTGTCTTTTCTTTGAACACCATGTGTGAAAGTAAAATGTTGTGAAATTTTGCACATACATAGTATACATGTGCGTGCATGTTTTTTACAAACAAAAAAAAATTCATTTTTTTTACTGTAGAAAATGGTTTCTTTGAAACGGCCACCATGGTGCTTGTGCACAACTAGCAATTTTTGCAAATAGGTGTGCTATTTGGCATAGCTCGCTAGTAGTTATAGCTAAAGCTATTATTTTGTACTCCCTCCGTCCGGAAATACTTGTCATCAAAATAAATAAAAGACGTATTTTAGTTCTAGATACACCCCTTTTTATCCATTTTGATAACAAGTATTTTCGAACGGAGGGAGTAAGTGTGTATGGGGCAATAATAGCTTGTAATCATTTGGACCTACAAATTTAATCCAAACGGACAGTTACTAAATGAAATTACATGAAAAATCCAAACTTTCACGGGAAGTTGTTTTATCTTGAACTTTTGGTGGGATGGCAACTGCTTGAACGCGAGTCCCACTATCACTCACGATGTCGCAACCAAGAAGCAAAATAAACCATATATCTACTCCCTCCGTTCCTAAATATAAGTTTTTAAAGAGATTCCACTATAAATCATGTATGAAGTAAAATAAATGAATCTACACTTTAAAATGTATTTATATACATCTGTATGTGGTTCATAGTAGAATCTCTACAAAGACTTACATTTAGGAACGGAGGAAGTATAAGTTAAATAGTTAGATGATGGATTCAGTTTAGTCCTTGCTTGGTCAATGTATTTTATTTATCCGGAAATGTTAACGCCCACACGTGTGGGCGTTTGCATCTCGTCCACACGCGTGGATCCACGTCCGTTCGTAAGCGCACAATCTTGGCATGTTTCTAGTGCCACGTAGGACTGGTCTGGTGTGTGGGCATTCATCCGGTCGCCCACACGGTCGTTTCACCACACGGGAGGGCTGGTGTGTGGGCGTTCAGCAGTCCGCCCACACGCCACTTTTCACGCACGCACAAGGGCTAGTGTGTGGGCATTTGCCATCTCGCCCACACGTCCGTCTCCTCTCCCACACCCAAGCTGCTAGTTGACATGTATTTTGCAGTGCACATGGCAACTGTTCTAGTGTGCTTTATAAGCAGGTGGCAACTCTCTTTTTACCCGAGTTGCCATGTGTTTTGCAGGGTACACGGCAACTGCCTATTGTGCACGTAAGTAGATGGCAACTCGGTATGTTTTTGCATGGTACATGGCAACTGCCCTAGTATGCACGTAAGCAGATGTCAACTCTTCCTTTTATATGGCAACTGCCCTAGCATGCTTGTGAGCACATGGCAACTCTCTCAACTGCCTAGTGTTAGTATGTGGCGATTTCTAAAGTTTTGAAATCATGCCAACTACAGTAGACCAGACCATACATGGGAATTGCAGTTGAGCAACCATGGCAACTGCAGTTGTCCGACATGGCAACCGTAGTTCAGCGACATGGCAACTGCAATTAAACTAACATGGACGAGGGTCTGCACCATGGCAACTGTGGGCGCGCGGTGACTAACACGCGTGGCATGCGGGGCCACAAGGTACGAGGCCTGACATACCGGGCGTGTGGGCGTTATCTACTTCGCCCACACGCACGCGTGCGAGAGGGATCGGGAGGGAAAAAAAGAGGTGTGTGGGCATTACTTGTTTTGCCCGCACGTTGATGTGTGGGTTGTTCCTCTTATACACCACACAAAATGTGTGGGCAGACTCCCTAACGCCCACACGTGTGGCACTTATCGGCGTCCTATTTATTTTACACACATTTTTACCTTTTTCTTGAAGGATGCTACTGTAAATAGCTTCCGTGATATCTCACGATATCTGACATAGCTATGGCTTGTACCTTGGTACGTCTCCAACGTATTTATAATTTTTGATTGCTACATGCTACTTTATCTACTGTTTTAGGTAATACTAGGCTTTATTATTCACTTTTATATTATTTTTGGGACTAACCTATTAACCAGAGGCCCAGCCCAGATTTGTTGTTTTATGCCTATTTCAGTGTTTCGAGGAAAAGGAATATCAGACAGAGTCAAAACGGAACGAAATCAACTAAAGAAGTTAATTTTGGAAGGAAACCAACCTGATGGGCTTGGAGTGCACGTCAGGGGAGTCCCGGGCTGCCCACAAGGGTGGGGGCGCCCCCTGGGCGCGCCCCCTGCCCCGTGGGACCCCCGTAGCTCCACCGATGTACCCCCTGCACCCATATATACCTACGTACCCAAAAACTTTCAGAACAGAATCTAAATCGGGAGTTCCGTCGCCGAAAGCCTTCAGAGCCACCAAAAACCAATCGGGACCCTGTTCCGACACCCTGCCGGAGGGGGATCCCATCACCGGAGGCCATCTTCATCATCCCGGCGCTATCCATGACGAGGAGGGAGTAATTCACCCTCGGGGCTGAGGGTATGTACCAGTAGCTATGTGTTTGATCTCTCTCTCGTGTTCCCTCTATGGCACGATCTTGATGTATCCCGAGCTTTGCTATTGTAGTTGAATCTTATGATGTTTCTCCCCCTCTACTCTCTTGTGATGAATTGAGTTTCCCCTTTGAAGTTATCTTATCGGATTGAGTCTTTATGAGAACACTTGATGTATGTCTTGCCGTGATTATCTGTGGTGACAATGAGATATCATGTGCCACTTGATGTATGTTTTGGTGATCAACTTGCGGGTTTCGTGACACTTGGGAACCTATGCATAGGGGTTGGCGCACGTTCCTGACTCTCCGGTAGTAGCTTTGGGGCACTCTTTGAAGTACTTTTATGTTGGTTGGATGAATCTGAGATTGTGTGATGCATATCGTATAATCATGCCCACGGATACTTGAGGTGACAATGGAGTATCTAGGTGACATTAGGGTTTTGGTTGATTTGTGTCTTAAGGTGTTATTCTAGTACGAACTCTTTTATTGATCGATCCGAAAGAATAACTTTGTGGTGGTTTCGTACCCGACCATAATCTCTACGTTTGTTCTCCGCTATTAGTGGCTTTGGAGTGACTCTTTGTTGCATGTTGAGGGCTTGTCATATGTTCTATCTATGTTATTATTGTTGAGAGAACTTACACTAGTGAAAGTATGAACCCTAGGCCTTGTTTCCTATCATTGCAATACCGTTTACGCTCACTTTTATCGCTCGCTACCTTGCTATTTCTATTATTTCAGATTACAAAAACCTATATCTACTATCTATTTTGCACTTGTATCTTCATCTCTTCGCCGAACTAGTGCACCTATACAATTTACCATTGTATTGGGTGTGTTGGGGACACAAGAGACTTTTTGTTATTTGGTTGCAGGGTTGTTTGAGAGAGACCATCTTCATCCTACGCCTCCTACGGATTGATAAACCTTAGGTCATCCACTTGAGGGAAATTTGCTACTGTCCTACAAACCTGTGCACTTGAAGGCCCAACAACGTCTACAAGAAGAAGGTTGTGTAGTAGACATCAAGCAGTTTCTGGCGCCGTTGCCGGGGAGGCTAGGTAAAGGGTACTCACACTCTGTCACTAAGCTCTTTTCTGGCGAGGTGAGTGCTTTAAGGTATATCTTTAGATCTTGCAATTGAATCTTTTTGTTTCTTGTTTTAGCACTAGTTTAGTTTATAAAAGAAAACTACCAAAAAAATGGAGTTAAGTTTGTCTCATACGCTTCACCTTTTTAATATCTTTCGTGAGTATGATGGAAAGGAAAATTGTGCTCAAGTGCTAGAAGAAGAAATCTCTAAATTGTTTGGCACTAAATCTTTGAATGATGAACATGATTGCAATGTTGTTAGTACGAATTCTTTGAATATCCATGATGCTAATGATGATTGCACTAGTTATGATGAAAATATCTCTTATGAGCATGTCAACTTTTGTGGAGTGCATGTTTGCATGAACACACCAAATAGAGAAGATATTTATTGCAAGAGGCATAAGTACTTAGAAACCAAATTGTTGCAAGAAGAGCTAGATGAATGTGCTGAAAGATTCAATATTTTTCGCGCTCCTTGTGAACTTTGCAATGAACATGGTCATTTAAAGCTCCAATGCTATTTGTTTCATGATCAAGTCGTGTCCAAATATTGTGATACTTTGATTACCCTTGAGCATCATAAAGAGCTTAGCCTTCTTTTGGGTTATGAAGAAATGAAACGTATAACTGAGGGTATTTCAAAATTTAATCTTGATAAATTTCTTGACTTTGATCTAGAGAAGATTTATATGTATTGTTTGGAGAATTGCATTGAAAATCCTTATATTGCTAATTACATAAAGAAAAGAAAGCAAATGGAGGATGATGAGAATACTAATGAAAGGGAAGAGGCTTCCCAATCCCCTACTATTATTTCTTATGATGAATCAGGTAACGAGGAGGAGCTTTCTATTCAGCCAATCTCATCAATAAGGAGCTCAAAGAGGAAGGTTGAACCTACACATAATGTGAAGAAGAAAAAGAAAAGAAGGAGCAACAAAGGTAAAAAGGTATCCCTCCCAAATGATGTTGCTCCTACTACTATTTGTGATGATGACAATTGCTATACTATTGGTGCTATCCATATTTTTAATGATGAGAGTGATTATGCTTATGATATGAAAGGGCCCAAGCTTGGGGAAGCTATGTTTGATTGGGATGAAATATTTGAGAATATATTTGCTGGAATTAATGTTTGTCCCAAGCTTGGGGATGCTACGTTTAATGAAGATGATATTTTTAGCATCCCAAGTTTTGATATGCAAAGTTGTTATGATGATAGCATGCCTCCTTATGATGATTATATTGATGAAAGTGGGTTCGGAAGAGTGTCAACTTTAGGAAGTAGTGATCCCACTATTTTGGAGGATGTTGAATCTATTTGTGATGAATATGAAAGTGGACTTGGAATAGTGTCAACTTTATTTAGTGATTCCACTATCTTGGGAGAGGTTTCAATCGATTATGATGAGAACGAAGTTGCTACTTATGATGATTATTGTGATGAAACTTATGCTATAAAAAGTAGTGATGATTATATTTATAAAACTTGTCATGATTATGATTACCCTTTTTCTGAACATTACTCTTTTAATGTGGAAACAATTTTTAGTGTTCAAGTCTCTTATGATACTCTCACTATTCCGAATGAGAAGAATTTTGCTTATGTGGAGAGTAGTAAATTTTCTATGCTAGTAGATCATGAAAAGAATGCTTTAGGTGCTGGTTATATTGTTGAATTCATTCATGATGCTACTGAAAATTATTATGAGGGAGGAATATATGCTTGTAGGAATTGCAATAATGTCAAGTTTCCTCTCTATGTGCTTAAATCTTGAAGTTATGCTTGTTTTACCTTCCTATGCTAGTTGATTATTGTTCCCATAAGTTGTTTGCTCACAAAATCCCTATGCATAGGAAGTGGGTTAGGCTTAAATGTGCTAGTCATATGCTTCATGATGCTCCCGTTATGTTTCAACTCTTATCTTTTATGTGAGCATCATTGTCATCATCATGCCTAGCTAAAAAGGCATTAAAGAAAAGCGCTTGTTGGGAGACAACCCAATATTTATCCTTACTGTTTTTGTGTGTACACATAATTATGCTACTGTAGTAATCATGTTTTATATCTTTTGTTTCAATAAAGTGCCAAGTAGAACCTTTGGGAAGACTTGGGTGAAGTTTATATGATCTTGCTGTGAAAAACAGAAACTTTTACGCTCACGAGAATGGCTGCCATTTTTTACTGGAGAGTGATTTGAAGTTCATTCTTTTTTAAGATGATTAATAGACAAATTCCTCAGGTCCAGAAATTTATTTCTGAATTTTTAGGGTTCCATAAGTATACGTTTGATACATATTACTACAGACTGTTCTGTTTTTGACAGATTCTGTTTTCATTGTGTTGTTTGCTTATTTTGATGCATCTATGGCTAGTATTAAGTGGTATGAACCATAGAGAAGTTAAACTACAGTAGATATTACACCAATATGAGTTTATAATGAGTTCATTACAGTACCTAAGTGGTGGTTTTATTTTCTTATACTAACGGAGCTTATGAGTTTTGTTTTGAGTTTTGTGTGGTTGAAGTTTTCAAGTTTTGGGTAAAGATTCGATGGACTATAGAATAAGGAGAGGCAAGAGCCTAAGATTGGGGATGACCAAGTCACCCCAAGGTAATATCCAAGGACAACCAAGAGCCTAAGCTTGGAGATGCTCCGGAAGGCATCCCCTGTTTCGTCTTCGTTCATCGGTAACTTTACTTGGAGCTATATTTTTATTCACCACATGATATGTGTTTTGCTTGAAGCGTCATTTTATTTTGCTAGTTTTTTCTTGCTTTTAGTTATAATAATGTTTTGCATATTTAGTTTCAATAAAAAAGTCAAGGATAGCCTTTGCCATGCTTATTTTGCTAGTTTGCATGTTGCTGTTTGAAAACAGAAAGTTTACCGCTGTTTCAAAAATTCCCTAGAAAAATCAGAAAATGGTATAACGTTGATTCTTTTTGCATATTAAGGTCTGATAAATTTATTACAGTGGGAATTTTAGTTCATAATTTTTGGAGTCAGGGAAGTATTGATACTCTTGTATTCTTTACAGACTGTACTGTTTTGGCAGATTGCTGTTATGTCTGCATTGTTGGCGTATGTTTGCTTGTTTATGATTCTATTTGAGGATAGGAGTATTAAATATGTAGAGGAATTTAGTATTCAATGTTTAATAATAATGTTAGTGATTTGTTACAGTAGAAGATGATATGGTTTTGCATTGGTTTATACTAACCTATCTCACGAGTTCTTGTTGAGTTTGTTGTGAATGAAGCTTTTGATAAAAAGAGAAAACCATGATATGAGAGGAATTAAGGAGACACAAAAGCTCAAGCTTGGGGATGCCCAAGGCACTCCAAGATAATATTTCAAGAAGTCTCAAGCATCTAAGCTTGGGGATGCCCCGTTAGACATCCCACCTTTCTTCTTCAACAACTATCGGTTAGTATCGGTTGAGCCTAAGTTTTTGCTTCTTCACATGAGTTGTGCTATCCTTGCATTGTAGTTTTCTTTAGATTTGCTTGCTGCTTGAATACAATACCAAGATCTGAAATTCTTTAATGAGAGAGAGCCACACACAAATTGGAATTTGCTAGAATACTCTTTGTGCTTCACTTATATCTTTTGAGCGTGATAATTTTTGCTCTAGTTCTTCACTTATATCTTTTAGAGCACGGTGGTGGATTTGTTTTAAAGAAACTATTGATCTCTCATGCTTCACTTAGATTATTTTGAGAGTTGTTAATAGCATGGTAATTTGCTTAAATATAATATACTTTGTATTCAAGATATGTGAAACTTCCTTTTGAGTGTGTTGAATACTAAAATAAGTTTGATGCTTGATAATTGTTTTGAGATATGGAGGTGATAATATCAAAGCAATGCTAGTTGGGGTGACCATGAATTTAAAGAATGCTTGTGTTGAAGTTTGTGATTCCTGTAGCATGCACGTATGGTGAACCGCTTGTGATGAAGTCGGAGCACAATTTTATTTATTGATTGTCTTCCTTATGAGTGGCAATCGGGGACGAGCGATGGTCTTTTCCTACCAATCTATCCCCCTAGGAGTATGAGTTTAATGCTTTGGTTTTTGATGACTTCTAAATTTTTGCAATAAGTGCATGAGTTCTTTTGATTAATGTTGAGTCCATGGATTATACACACTCTCACCCTTCCACCATTGCTAGCCTCTCTAATAACGCGCACTTTTTGCCGGTAACATACACCCACCATATACCTTCCTCAAATCAGCCACCATACCTACCTATCATGGCATTTCCATAGCCATTCCGACATATATTGCCATGCAACTTTCCACCGTTCCATTCATATGACATGCATTACTTTTGTCATATTGCTTTTTGCATGAACATGTAGTTGACATTGTATTTGTGGCAAGGTCACCTTCATAATTTTCATACATGTCGCTCTTGATTCATTGCATATCCCGGTACACCGCCGGAGGCATTCATATAGAGTCATATCTTGTTCTAAGTATCGAGTTGTAATTGTTGAGTTGTAAGAAAAATAAAAGTGTGATAATCATCATTATTACAACATTGTCCCAGTGAGGAAAGGATGATGGAGACTATGATTCCCCATAAGTCGGGATGAGACTCCAGACTTTATGAAAAATAAAAGAGGCCAAAGAAGCCCAAAAAAAAGAGGCCAAAGAAGCCCACCAAAAAAGGAAAAAAAGAAGAGCAAAATATATATGAGAGAAAAAGAGAGAAGGGACAATGCTACTATCCTTTTTCCACACTTGTGCTTCAAAATTAAGCACCATGATCTTCATGATAGAGAGTCTCATATGTTATCACTTTCATATACTATTTTCATTATAGAACTTGGCTTGTATATTCCAATGATGGGCTTCCTCAAAAGTGCCCTAGGTCTTCGTGAGCAAGAAAGTTGGATGCACATCCATTTAGTTTCTTTTGTTGAGCTTTCATATACTTATAGCTCTAGTGCATCCGTTGCATGGCAATCCCTACTCACTCACATTGATATCTATTGATGGGATCTCCATAGCCCATTGATACGCCTAGTTGATGTGAGACTATCTTCTCCTTTTTGTCTTCTCCACAACCTCCATTCTATTCCACCTATAGTGCTATGTCCATGGCTCACGCTCATGTATTGCGTGAAAGTTGAAATTTTTTGAGATTTCTAAAGTATGAAACAATTGCTTGGCTCGTCATCGGGGTTGTGCATGATTAAATACTTTGTGGGATGATGATAGAGCTTAGCCAGACTATATGATTTTGTAGGGATAACTTTCTTTGGCCATGCTATTTTGAGAAGACATGATTGCTTTAATTAGTATGCTTGAAGTATTATCACTTTTATGTCAATATGAACTTTTGTCTTGAATCTTTCGGTTCTGAATATTCATGCCACAATTAAGAAGATTTACATTGAAATTATGCCAAAGTATCACTCCGCATAAAAAATTCTTTTTTATCATTTACCTACTCGAGGACGAGCAGGATTTAAGCTTGGGGATGCTTGATACGTCTCCAACGTATCTATAATTTTTTGATTGCTCCATGCTACTTTATATACTGTTTTAGGCAATATTGGGCTTTATTATTCACTTTTATATTATTTTTGGGACTAACCTATTAACCGGAGGCCCATCCCAGATTTGTTATTTTACGCCTATTTCAGTGTTTCGAGGAAAAGGAATATCAGACGGAGTCAAAACGGAATGAAATCAACTGGAGAAGTTAATTTTGGAAGGAAACCAACCTGATGGGCTTGGAGTGCACGTCAGGGGAGTCCCGGGCTGCCCACGAGGGTGGGGGGCGCCCCCCTGGGTGCGCCCCCTACCTCGTGGGACCCCCGTAGCTCCACCGACGTACCCCCTGCACCCATATATACCTACATACCCAAAAACTTCCAGAACAGAACCTAGATCGGGAGTTCCGCCGCCGAAAGCCTCCAGAGCCACCAAGAACCAATCGGGACCCTGTTCCGGCACCCTGCCGGAGGGGGATCCCATCACCGGAGGCCATCTTCATCATCCCGGCGCTATCCATGACGAGGAGGTAGTAGTTCACCCTCGAGACTGAGGGTATGTACCAGTAGCTATGTGTTTGATCTCTCTCTCGTGTTGTCTCTCGTGTTCCCTCTATGGCACGATCTTGATGTATCCCGAGCTTTGCTATTGTAGTTGGATCTTATGATGTTTCTCTCCCTCTACTCTCTTGTGATGAATTGAGTTTCCCCTTTGAAGTTATCTTATCGGATTGAGTCTTTATGAGAACACTTGATGTATGTCTTGCTGTGATTATCTGTGGTGACAATGGGATATCATGTGCCACTTGATGTATGTTTTGGTGATCAACTTGCGGGTTTCGTGACACTTGGGAACCTATGCATAGGGGTTGGCACACGTTCTTGACTCTCCGGTAGTAGCTTTGGGGCACTCTTTGAAGTACTTTTATGTTGGTTGGATGAATCTGAGATTGTGTGATGCATCTCGTATAATCATGCCCACGGATACTTGAGGTGACAATGGAGTATCTAGGTGACATTAGGGTTTTGGTTGATTTGTGTCTTAAGGTGTTATTCTAGTACAAACTCTTTTATAGATCGATCCAAAAGAATAACTTTGTGGTGGTTTCATACCCGACCATAATCTCTACGTTTGTTCTCCGCTATTAGTGGCTTTGGAGTGACTCTTTGTTGCATGTTGAGGGCTTGTCATATGTTCTATCTATGTTATTATTGTTGAGAGAACTTACACTAGTGAAAGTATGAACCCTAGGCCTTGTTTCCTATCATTGCAATACCGTTTACGCTCACTTTTATCGCTCACTACCTTGCTGTTTTTATTAATTCAGGTTACAGAAACCTATATCTACTATCTATTTTGCACTTGTATCTTCATCTCTTCGCCGAACTAGTGCACCTATACAATTTACCATTGTATTGGGTGTGTTGGGGACACAAGATACTTTTTGTTATTTGGTTGCAGGGTTGTTTGAGAGAGACCATCTTCATCCTACGCCTCCTACGGACTGATAAACCTTAGGTCATCCACTTGAGGGAAATTTGCTACTGTCCTACAAACCTGTGCACTTGCAGGCCCAACAACGTCTACAAGAAGAAGGTTGTGTAGTATACATCATACCTCACCGCGATGATGCGAAAAAAGTGATTTAAAACCTTTTCAGGGAACATAATTTACCCTTAAATGGTTGGTTTGCCATGGTAAACAATTGACGTGAACTTTGTACTAGAATATGTATCTTATTATGCTTGCCTTTTCCTTTTTGTAGGGGTGCTCTCAAGTTTTTCTTATCTTTTTTTCAGAATCAGCGAGTTTTTCTAATCCCGCTCCTCTGAATTAACAGATGAAGCAATTTCACAATTTAGATGCTCCATGGCCAGCTTTACGACATGGGCCATCATGATATTTTGTAGAAAACCCCCTGATGATTCTGGTAATCAACCCGTAGTCCAGTTTTAGGTTAGATTTTTGTTTGGGGGGAAATCCCTGTGATGTTCCGAGCGACCAAAACTGGGCCAGACCATTTATCAATTAGCTTTGATTTTGGGTACATTGTGCATAGGTGGCCCGACGCGAAGCCCGACGATTGGCCGGCTCGGGCCTCACTTTCCAGCCCGCAGCATGGCCTGAAGCCTAGAAAAAGCCCAATGAATCATGATTTTTAGGACTTCTCTTCTCTATCTTTATTTTTTTAATAACTTATAAAAAGAACGTAATGTTCCATCAGTCACTCACATTCTTTTCCACGACCATTCATCTAACCTCCCATCCTCATCGATTTTTCTTCTGTTTTTTCATTCCCTGCTGGTTTTCAGCAACATAGTAAATCAAATCAATCTATGGTATATAGTAATAAATTCATGGTCCATAAAAAAATTTGAGACATCCATAAAAAATTCTTTCTTATCGTAAGACCTGATAATGGTCAGACATTTTGATAACTTAGTAGGTCAGAATAAATTTCCTTTCCGTAGACCAATAAATATCAAGCAATCTCTTATCTTTGGCAACCCAATAAATCAGATCAATTATGAGCACATACCTATTTTCTAATCTATCTATATACTATTAAAAGACCAAACACGACTTCCCCTATGTCCACCCCAGAAAGTGCACACAAGATAACCCGTTACGTCTGATCAGACCCACTTAGTTGCATCCCACTATTCACGTTACATCCATCATAGTGCAATTAGATCTACGGTTGAAAACAAATGTTCTGCCGGTAGACTCCCCCGTTCAGGATGCTACAGAGACCAACGATGACACCTCCAGGGAATTAAACAGTGCCTCCGCAATCGAAGCTGACACCACGCCACGAACCTCCACGATCAACACCGTCGGCATCACGCCGTGAATCTTGCCTCAGCCAGTCGCCCTTGCCGCTGGTGTCCGCGACGCTCTCGACACGCCTTGCTGCCCTACCTCTCCTCGCCCCGCTGTCCTCGCCACGCCACCCTCGCCCTGTTTGTGACGTCCTCAACACGGCGCGCTGCCCTACCTCCGGTGGCATCACCCTGTGTGGCCTGCAGCTCCTTGACCTGCCAGTGCACATGTTAGATCAATTTAATTTGCACGTTTATGATCCGACAAAAGACAAAGGAAATTGCTCTTTTAATCTGACATCTTGTAATTTGTACTGTGAAATTTGATACTTACAGTACATCATGAACAAACTGAGTTGACGAAGGGTTGAATAAGTGTTTCACAAAAAGAACCATTGAGAAGACAATATGGCATCCTCTCAGTGTACTGGGGTACATACTCCCTTTCAGGACCTGGCAAACAACAGCAATTCAGGTAAATACATATATCACCTACTCTTACCTACTTAGATCTTGTAAATCCAGAATATGTCATTGTCTCGCAGGTCAAAAATCATATCCAAAAGAGCTGAAGATACAGAGGGAAAAGGAGAGGTATGCACTAAACAGGGATGCAATATTAAAGGAAAGACACGAGGCAAGGGATCATAAGAAATCTACCACTGCTATTCTAAATGGAATCAACACTACATCTAAGCCACCCGGGGCCATGTCGCCTGGTTACTCCATTTTCTCGGTTTTCTATCATATATGCATGAATCACATGTAAAATCATGTTAGTTAAGTGTTCCTTTGGTCAGGTTTTGACACTGTGGAGAGGCCCAGTGTGCAGTATGCTGTCACCCAGCAACGACACTCACCACCTACGAAAGGTCATGTGTTCTCCTACATCCAACCATAATACCGGTATTAGTGTTTCAACAACTGACATTATACATATATGCAGGCATACGTGTTGGTGTGATAGTGAGGGACCAGACTCCACTTCATTGTCCAAATTCATTAAGAACACCAGATAGAAACAAGGAAAATGTCAGTAATATCGACTCTGCCATTGGGTCCTCCCAACTGGCTGTGTTACGACCACCACTTCAATCCTACAGAAGCAGCAGTTCATATGGTAATAAATTGTGGCTCATATTAACTGCCATACAGAGTAAAAACAAATGTTAGTCGAGTTGTCTTGTATAGGAACACAGTAAAGACATTTTATATCTCTCTTCTTCCTATGCAAGGTTTCCTATCTAAAAGTGTCATGCTTGGGTTTCCAGGAAAACATCAACAAGGTAGCAAAGGATGAGGATATAGATAAGATGCAGATTGAAGAGGTGATAAAGAAAGACGAGGATACAAACACTGGGTCGGCAGAGGTGATACAAGAAGAATCTATTATGGAGGATACAGAGAATATGCAGATTGATGAGCTGATAACCGTACAGGAGGATACTGATCCCGAGTCCACAAAGTCTACACAAGAGTCCATTACGGAGGGTCCACTAAACATGCTTTTTGATGCTGTGATAACCAAGAATGGAGATACAATCCCCGCATCGAACAGAGGCAAGTTTTCTTTCCACATTTCATTACTATTCTAATTCTAATGCCACAGATCCGTTTGTAAAAAAATTATTACAATATCATATCAAAAGATATTCTCTCTGTTATAATATTATACTACCATGTGTTTCAGCTACCGAGTGATGACGAATCAAGTGAAATATCCAACAATAATGAAGTGGAGGAAAATAATTGCACGGAGAGCCCACAATATACACCTATTCTTGAAGAAAACATAGCAAACAGAGAGGCCAAAGATTCTGAATATACACAGGTGACTTTTCTTTTCCAACTATTTCCAAAATCATTTTAATTATATTATATCCTACATACGGGTAATTCTTTTAATATTTGTCTCAGAAATTAACCGACAACGAAACAAGTCAACAAATGGTGGCCGCTGAGAATGAGGAATTGGCACAAACACCCGTCTCGGAAGGGCTTCAAACTATAGAGGACAACCTAAAAATGCCCGTGCATATAAAGAAACATAAAAATGCCCGTGCATATAAAGGGCTTAAAACTGTTATACTATTAGGCAATTGAGCATAGAGCAAGTGTTTCTTTTCCACACCTGCATAAATGTTATTTGGGTATAACTCTAGACCTTATTTTTTTACTTCTCCATTTGTACCATCCTGCAATTGGAAGAAGCAATGTAAAAATATCATTGCACACTTAAAGATATCAAGAACAAGAACTGAAATTGCTATTACCATTACCTGTGATATAAATAGTGGGAACTTTGAAGCAACCAATTTGTGATACTTGGAACAGTTATTGTCCATCATTTGCTCGGGAAGTGTGTTCTACTAAGTGTACAAACTGAAGCTGCATGAAAAACAGAGGAATGGAGACAAAGCCTACTTGAGGATAGATTCAACTGTCCTCTGCAAGTAGTCTGGTCGATTACAAGTCATTATGACAACAACGGCGACAAAGAGATCAGGCTGATCCTGTAGAGCACGTACGCGAGCTGCGAACTCAACCTGTTGAGCGACTATTTGAGCCAAGCATGGGGAGCGATGATTACGGTGGGTAGGACTGGGCGTTCGGTTTATATGGTTAATATGGTTTGGTTTGTTCGGTTATTACTAATTTCAGTTCTGAAGAAATGGAAACCGAAACAATCACACAAAATTAATAAACCGAACCATATTAACCATAATATATTGGTTCGGTTTCTTCGGTTAACCGAAAAACCGAAATACATGCACTTGTCAGTATAAGTGTAATGGGTCATGAGCGCTGATTTCCATTTGTATAGAATGCATAAAATAGTCACAAGAGCTAGCAACTTTAACATCAGGCAATACTTTATTTTGTGAAGCAAACTAGTGAACATAATTAATTGGAAAAATCACATGGAACATGCCATGTTTTATATACGGAAGAATACATGTGATGCCTCTAAACTGAGGAGCTCATGCACTAAATGACACACTAGTACTCCCTTCGTCCCCGCCTAATTTACCTTTTGGAGATACCTCGCATGATGGAATGAACATGGTATTACACAGGGCATCCTACATTTCGGTTTGTTCGGTCTCTTCGGTTTCTGGGCACTGAAAACCGAACACAAACCAAACACCGAACAACTTTAAAATTTCCCATCGAACCAAAAACCAAACCACCGAATTAACTGACATATCGGTTATATGGTTCGATTTGGTTTGGTGTTTTGGTTTTCGGTTTAACCATGCCCACCCCTAACGTTGGGCACGTCCACGCACTGGATCTTGATCCAATTCAATATGCCTGCTCCTACACTATGTCGACCAGCTCGCATCTCGATCTCCTCTGGGGCAGTAGGATGGAGGCGGCAGAGTCAATCTAGGGAAGATCCGCGGGGTTGGCGACGAGGCAAGGCTGTGGTGGTGAGAGGAGGGGGCGAGGCGAGGCCGTGATGGGGATAAGGGCCGGCGGGGAGGGGCGAGGCCCTGGTGGGCGTGGTGGTGGTGGTGGTGTAGGTGGGGAGGGGGTGAGGGTGCTGGCCAATGTCGTGCCGGGAGAGGATGCGGCCTGCTGCAGAGGAGGCGCCGTGCTACAAAGGAGGCGGCTGGCGAAGGAAGAAGTGAGGAGTGGAGAAAGCAAAGTAATAGTGTCCTGGAGAGACCGAGAAAGTGATAGTGCAACGGGTTACATCGTGTTGCTTTTCTGTGGCCTAATTAAGCCACCCAGATCAGTACATCGACCAAATGTATCATCGACCGTGTCTCTTTCATTTTATTTTTTATATCTATGATCCACAACCCATTCGGTGAAGTAATAATTATATGGGTTCCTCTCAAAATAATTACGCATTGAAAAATTCATTTTCTTATTGATAACCCTTTTGTTCATTTGATTTATATAAAAAATTTATTCATTTCTTTTATTGATAGCCCTTTTGGTCATTTGATTTATATTAGCTGCAAACATTGTTCAATTTATTTTTTATCGAGCATGTCCGGTATAACAGTGTTGTTCAGCCACCATCATTTTATGATACTAATTTTTTATTAATATTTTTGTTATTAAGCATAACAAAATTTATTTATCATCAGGTCATCGTGTGGTCTCTAGATGTTAAATTACATGGAGTACTTCATGGGAAATAGTTTGTTCGACACTCCCGAACAGGTATATTTTCCATAGTATCATGATACTAATTATTTCGTGTTGTATCATGATACGTCTCCAACGTATCTACTTTTCCAAACAGTTTTGCCCTTGTTTTGGACTCTAATTTGCATGATTTGAATGGAACTAACCCGGACTGATGTTGTTTTCAGCAAAACTGCCATGGTGTTATTTTTGTGCAGAAACAAAAGTTCTCAGAATGACCTGAAAATCCATAGAGATAACTTTTGGAAAATATAAAAAATACTGGCGAAAGATGAAGGCCAGAGGGCCCACACCCTGTCCACAAGGGTGGGGGCGCGCCCCCTCCCCCTGGGCGCGCCCCCTGTCTCGTGGGCCTCCTGCTGCTCCACCGACCTCAACTCCAACTCCATATATTTCGTTTCGTGGAGAGAAAAAATCAGAGAGGAAGTTTCATCGCATTTTACGATACGGAGCCGCCGCCAAGCCCTAAAACCTCTGGGGAGGGCTGATCTGGAGTCCGTTCGGGGTTCCGGAGAGGGGGATTCGTCGCCGTCGTCATCATCAACCATCCTCCATCACCAATTTCATGATGCTCACCGCCGTGCGTGAGTAATTCCATTGTAGGCTTGCTGGACGGTGATGGGTTGGATGAGATTTACCATGTAATTGAGTTAGTTTTGTTAGGGTTTGATCCCTAGTATCCACTATGTTCTGAGATTGATCTTGCTATGACTTTGCTATGCTTAATGCTTGTCACTAGGGCCGGAGTGCCATGATTTTAGATCTGAACCTATTATGTTTTCATGAATATATGTGAGTTCTTGATCCTATCTTGCAAGTCTATAGTCACCTATTATGTGTTATGATCCGACAACCCTGAAGTGACAATAATCCGGATACTTCTCGGTGATGACCGTAGTTTGAGGAGTTCATGTATTCACTAAGTGCTAATGCTTTGGTTCGGTTCTCTGTTAAAAGGAGGCCTTAATATCCCTTAGTTTCCATTAGGACCCCGCTGTCACGGGAGGGTAGGACAAAAGATGTCATGCAAGTTCTTTTCCATAAGCACGTATGACTATATTCGGAATACATGCCTACATTACATTGATGAACTGGAGCTAGTTCTGTGTCACCCTATGTTATAACTATTACACGAGGAATCACATCCGACATAATTATCCATCACTGATCCAAGCTACCACATAGATGTGTTGGCCTCGCGACTAAGTCCTCACACTAAGGACATCTGACGTGTTAATTCCACGACAGTTGGCGCCCACCGTGGGGCTCGAACCCACGACCACAAAATCCCGGCTCAATGAAGAAGTTCCGGGTCATCAGAAAGGATTCCAGTTCAAAATCTGGTTCAAGAGACATCTCTCTCCCATAAAGTATTGAAGCTTTCAAATATCCGGTTTAAAAATCCGGCTCAAAGGAAGTCAGTCTCACTAAAGCTCTCTAAATATCCGGTTTACAATCCGGTTCAAGGAAAATTTATCCATCATGAAGCTTTAAGCTCTCAAATCTGGTTCAAGATCTGGTTCAAGGGGAAATCTATCTCCCACAAATCTCTGAAGCTAACAATATCCGGTTCAAAATTTCGGTTCAAGAAGAATTCATCTCTTGCAAAAAGTTAAAGGTTGCCGAAGAGGACCTGCTGGCCTAACGCGTGGTTCAAACATGGGTATCCGGCCTTATGGGCTCACCTTCATATGATTACTTGGGGGCTTCCTGTTCAAACATATGTGTATTCACCAAAGGGAACATGGCGTTACTACCCTCTTGATGCGGCTATCAAGACAATATTATCATCAGGGGCCAAAGAGAGTTTGTTGCACAGCACAACTCAAACATAGGCACCCGGCGAGCACAGCTCAGAAATATATCACATGGGAGCTTCTGCTTGCAAAGCGGAGTCCTGTCCATTAATCTGGCTATCACGCCACAACAAAGCTTGGGAGCTTCACACCCAAGGGGCCAAAGAGAGTCTTGTTGCTACGCACAACTCAAGCATAGGCACCCATTAAGCACATCTCACAAAGTTACTTGGGGGCTCTTTGTGTAAAGTAACAAAGAGTTTGAAAGGACCCTTGTAATTGGGTATCGACCCACGGCTTGGAAGCCTGGTGTATTCACCTAAAACCCCAGGTTAACCTGCCTTCATCAAGTAAGCCACTCCTATCCAGGTAATCCTGGCATGAGCCGCCGAATGTTTGACAAGTCAATCTTATACAGATCCTGAACTTGTCAAAGTTAAAACAACGATTGGTTAGTTGGAGGTCCATCTTAAAAGGCTTTGTAAAATGGTTTAACTCAGCGGCCTGGCAGCCCATGAAAAGCCTCAAATTTGGGCCTGGCAACCCTTGAAAAGCCTCGACTACACGGTATTATTTGCCTTTGTCAAGATTTTTCTCTTTTGATAAAATTTTATGTTGAACCGGCGTCTATTGACCCGGCATGGCTATCAGTCATCAACTTAATCCGGTGTTTGTTAACCCGGCTTGGCTTTCAACTATAAGTTGTTAAAACACATTCAATTATAAACCGGTGTTTATTAATCCGGTTTGGCATTGACTATACATCGCCCGGATGATCATCCGGTGTTTATCATAACCTGGCATGGCTTCAGTTTAAAACCAGCAAAGCATGGTGAGGAGTTATCAGCACTCCAGTTTCGAGTTATCACCCTTACTACAAAGAGTTGGTAAACCAACGATGTGATTCAATGTCACAGGTATGATATATTTCATATTTGATTATTATTAAGTGCAGCCTTAGTTATAAACCTGGGTTATATGTTGGGCATTATGACCCGTCCGGCGGTAAACCGCCAGGACACTTTAAGCTTGTTGTATGCAGAAACATGTTGAATAAATCATAATTATAAATCACCGACGTTTATTAACCCGGCCTGGCTTTGGACTATAAGTCGCCAATATGATGATAAATTATCCGATGTTTATTAACCCGGCCTGGCTTTGGACTATAAGTCGCCAGTATATATTTGGATTGCGCCATTGGAATTATGCGCTTATAAATCATTGGATATATTATTCAAGTTTTTAAATAGCCACCATGGCTGGATTTTATTATGGTTATCAATAACCAATATTATGATTGAGGTTTTCAAAGTTGCTTTAGCGCAATGGCTATCATATTATCAATGGATATGATTTATTCTACAATTGAAGGAATAGTCCCGAGTTGCTGTAGGCTTACGACCCGGCACTTGGGGGCTACATTATTTAAGTTGAGATTACATCAAATACACAAGTCTCATGTCGCTGCAAGCATGCACCATGACACTTGGGGGCTAATGCAAAGTCATTTTTTTTGCTCATCTTATTGAAGACCCGACTCATCACATCATAATGAGCCGGCCCTTGGGAGCTACCAATTGCTCCTGTCAACAATTCAAGCTCAATATTATCTTACTGAGTCGGCCCTTGGGGGCTACACATCATTGCTCAAATCTACATGATTATATTTACAAAGTCCCTGCTCATTATTGCATAAATGACCCGGCCCTTGGGGGCTACACTAGTTGAAGTTTTATGAGTATAAGGCAATTTCAAGTCCCAGGTTGCTGCAAGCATGACAACCCGACACTTGGGGGCTACATATATGGGGTATTCAGTTTTTACTAGTGACTGAGATGAACAACATGGATTTCTTCAAAGTGGCAGTAATTATATTGAAACAAGTCTCAAATCATCACTTTGTTCTGTTCAAGACTTGGGGGCTATAGGTAATATGGATATAAGGGAGAAATATCTTCCAATTTTCAGAGCAAAACAGATTGACCCGGCATCACCAATCATTATGATCCGGTGTCTACAACAATCATAACCCGGCATCATCAACAATCATGAACCGACATTGGCAATAATCATGAACTGGCGTTGGAAACAATCATGACCCGGAATTCATCAGTTTTTATAACCCGGCAATTTTGTCAATGATAAACCGGCAAATTCTACATTTTTCAAACCGGCTGATATCAGTGGAATATTTGAAGACCTATATTTTTGTCAAGTCAGAGCATTGAAGGCCGAGTTAAATGGATTCTTTATTTACAACATTTTTTCCTACAAACAAATTGATTGTGAAGCTGGTCTACTAACCCGGATTTTTCTAGAAGGAGGAAATGACAAGGACTTAAGGATGATCAAGCACCAGTTTATAAGAATCTTTAACCCGGAGCACAAGACGCCAAGTTTGTTTTGTGTTTGTTTTATAGGATCAGTTTAACATGGATAAATCCAAATTAAACTAGGGGCTAATGTCGGGGATATACCCCGCAGCGTAACCATGCCGGAAGTATATAACCCGGCGGGACTTAACGATTCACTGGCGACCCGCTTGGGCCTGGCGGTTTATGATTCATTGGTAATCCGACAGGCGGGTCAGAGGAGCGACAAGACCCGATGGCCCAGCGGGCGATTCATGAAAGGCCGGTTCATGCTATGGTGGGCCGGTTTAAGAGAAAGGCATAAGGAATATTCTCCTACAAAGGAAGCAAGACTAGGACTCCACTTGTAATAGAGTAATCCTAATCCAACTAGGACTAGTCAGGTAAACTGCCCCTTCAATATATATAAGGAGGGGCAGGGCTCCCCAAAGAGGGACAGACAAGCAAGAAACAATCTCTAGGGCTAGACACAACTAGAGGAGATCCGGTTTACGGCGACTCCCTCGTGATGATAATGAGATCTAGCCTCAAACAACATGTAGGGTTGTTACCGGATGATGTTTCCCGGGCCGAAGCTATCTAAATCTTTGTCTTGTGTGTTGATCCGCCCTGCGTCTCTCGTCCCACTCAACCCCTCTCAAGCTACCACATAGATGCGTTGGCCTCGCGACTAAGTCCTCACAGTAAGGACATCTGACGTGTTAATTCCACGACAGCTCCCCTTGTGTCGAATCAATAAATTTGGGTTGAATACTCTACCCTCGAAAGCTGTTGCGATCCCCTACACTTGTGGGTTATCAAGACTAATTTCTGGCGCCGTTGCCGGGGAGCATAGCTCTATTCTTTGAGTCACTTGGGATTTATATATGCTGATCACTATGAAGAACTTGAAAGATCAAAGAACTAAAATTTATCCCTCAACTACGAGGGGGGGGGGGGTAAGGAACTGCCATCTAGCTCTGCACTTGATTCTCCTTCTGTTATGAGTAAGCTTGCGGCACCTAAACCTGCTACTACTAATAATTCTGATATGTCGCATGTTATTGATGATGCCACTTCTGCTATGCATGATACTTATGATGAAACTACTTCTATGCTTGATACTACTGTGCCATTAGGTGAATATCTTGATGAACAACTTGCTAGGGTTAGAGAGAATGAAATAATTGAAAATGAAATTATTGATGAAAGCGATGATGAAGGTTCTCCCCCTAATTATGAATTGCCTGTTGTTCCCGAGGGTTATGTTATGGATGAAGAAACTGCTAGAGATTTTCTTGCTTGCAATGATAGATCAGATCTTAAGAAATTATTAGCTAAGCTGAAACAAAAGACTCTGAATGCTAGAATGAAACATGACCCTACTTTTTCTACTTCACCTATCTTTGTTGCCGATAAGGACTATGCATTCTCTGTTGATCCTGAGATTATTACTTTAGTTGAATCTGATCCTTTTTATGGCACTGAATCTGAAACTGTTGTGGCGCATCTTACCAAGTTGAATGATATAGCCACCCTGTTTACTAATTATGAGAAGTCTCGCTATTATTATATCCTTAAGATATTTCCATTCTCATTAAAGGGTGATGCTAAAACTTGGTTTAATTCTCTTGATCTTGGTTGTGTGCGCAGTCCCCAGGATATGATCTATTACTTCTCTGCTAAATATTTCCCTGCTCATAAGAAAGAAGCTTCCTTGCGGGAAATATATAATTTTGTGCAAATCGAAGAAGAGAGTCTCCCACAAGCTTGGGGGAGGCTTCTCTGATTACTTAATGCTTTGCCTGATCACCCTCTTAAGAAAAATGAAATACTTGATATCTTTTATAATGGACTAACCGATGCTTCCAAGGACTACTTGGATAGTTGTGCTGGTTGTGTTTTTAGGGAAAGAACAGTCGACCAAGCTGAATTGTTATTGAATAATATGTTGACAAATGAAAATAATTGGACTCTTCCTGAGCCAATTCCTGAACTAATTGAGCCAACTCCTGAGCCTATTCCTAAACCTACTTCGAAGAAGCGAGGTGTTCTATTTCTCAGTCGTGAAGATATGCAAGAGGCAAAGAAATCAATGAAAGAAAAAGGTATTAAAGCTGAAGATGTTAAGAATTTACCTCCTATTAAAGAAATACATGGTCTTAATATACCGCATGTTGAAGGAACACATTGTCTTGATAACCCGACACAGGTAGTAAAGGTAAATTCTCTCTATAGATATGATAAAGTTGAAGTCCCGTCTACTAGATTTGCTAGCCAGTGCTTAGATGAATTTGATGACTTTATGGATAAACAAGAAAATTTCAATGATTATGTTAGTAGACAATTGAAAAATAATGCTTATATGATTGGATGCTTGAGTGATTATATGGCTAGAGTTAAGGGTGAACTTAAACTCACTAGTAAACATGTTTCTATGGTCACCACTCAAGCTGAACAAGTACTTAAGGCTCAGAATGAATTGCTAGATGAACTAAATAATAAACCTGATTTTGCTGTTAGAGTGGCTACTAGAACTGGTAAAATGACTCAGGAACCTTTGTATCCTGAAGGCCACCCTAAGAGAATTGAACAAGATTCTCAGAATAATAATCTAGATGCTCCTAGTTCTTCTAAGAAGAAGAAAAAGAAAAATGATAGGATTTTTGCATGCTTCAAGTGAACCTAATGTAGAAACACGTGAGAATCCAAATAATACTTCTATCTCTGATGCTGAAACACAATCCGTAGATGAACATGAACCTAATCATAATGCTAATAATGATGTTCATGTAAATGCTCAACCTAGTAATAACAATGATATAGAAATTGAACCTGCAGTTGATCTTGATAACGCACAATCAAGAAATCAACTTTATGATAAGGGAGATTTTGTTGCTAGGAAACATGGTAGGGAAAGAGAACCATGGGTTCAGAAACCCATGCCTTTTCCTCCTAAACCATCCAAGACAAAGGATGATGAGGATTTTGAGCGCTTTGCTGAAATGATTAGACCTATTTTCTTACGCATGCGCTTAACTGATATGCTTAAAACAAACCCTTATGCTAAATACATGAAAGATATCATTACAAATAAAAGGAAAATACCTGAAGCTGAAATCTCCACCATGCTTGCCAATTATATCTTTAAGGGTGGAATACCTAAGAAACTTGGTGATCCCAGAGTGCCCACTATACCATGCTCCATTAAAAGAAATTATATTAAAACTGCCTTATGTGATTTAGGAGCCGGTGTTAGTGTTACGCCTCTTTCCTTGTACCGTAGACTTGAATTAAGTAAGTTGACACCTACTGAGATATCTTTGCAAATGGCTGACAAATCAACTGCCATACCTGTCGGCATTTGTGAGGATGTGCCTGTTGTTGTTGCGAACATTACTATCTTAACAGACTTTGTCATTCTTGGTATCCCTGAGGACGACAGTATGTCGATTATCCTTGGTAGACCCTTTTTAAACACTGCAGGTGCTGTTATTGATTGCAACAAAGGCAATGTCACCTTTCATGTTAATGGAAATGAGCACACGGTACATTTTCTGAGGAAACAACCTCAAGTTCACAGCATAAATTCTGTTGGAAAAATTCCATCAATTATATTTGGAGGTTTTGAATTTCCTCTTCCTACTGCAAAGAAAAAGTATGATATTCTTATTATTGGGGATGTTCATATCCCCGTTGAGGTAACCTAGTGCCACTTTAAAATTTCTCCGGTTTTATGTGTTTCGGAATGAGTTTGTTAACAAGACTTGATCAACCTTGTTAGTGGATTCCTTTTGATGATCATGAGATGGATGAAACTAGAAGGCACAACCTTCTGTACCCCTTTCTTAACTTTCTGTTACTTAGAATAAATAAAGTAGAAATAAAATATTTTGTCTGTTTTCTGAATTATCCTTGCAATAAAAAATATCCCGAAAATAAAAGTGCTCCAAATGCCCTGCAAATTTAGTATTGTTTTTTTATGGAATATTTGAGGATTTTAGGCACTAAGAACACTGCAGGGGGGACAAGCACCTGGCCACGAGGGTGGAGGGCGCGCCCACACCCCCTAGGCGCGCCCCCCTGTCTCGTGGGCCCACGCTGGACCCCCTCCACTTATTCTTGCACCCACACACTTCTTCTCCCTCCCAAAAAATCCCCATCCAGCTCAAGCACGAGTTCCAGCTCGTTTTGCTGCGATTTTCGATCTCCTTGCTCAAAGCTCCATTCACAAAACTGCTTTGGGAGATTGTTGCTTGGTATGTGACTCCTCCAATGATCCAATTAGTTTTTGTTGTAGTGCTTTATTCATTGCAAATTCTTGCTGCCTTGGTGACCCTGTTTCTTGAGCTTGCATGTTAAATTTATGAGGTCCCAAGTAATTCTAATGCATGATATAGGCTCTAGGCACTTATGGGAGTAGTTGCTATCAACCTTGTTTAGTTTGTTTCACTTTTATTTTGAAGTTACTAATTTTTTTTCAGAAATATTGCAGAAAAATAAATATGTTTAGGAAAATGTATCAAGGTGGTTCTTCAAGAAAGAAAGGACCTAGGCTCACGATACGTGAGCTGGACGACAAACCACCGAGGGAAGCTGACGTACGGCCTTGTGAGTGGCCATCAGAGCCGTTTATGGTTGCAACAGGCAAAACGAAGATATGTTGTCACTAGGGAGGAAGCAAATGAATACGAGAGGAGCGCGGAAGCAGCCCACCATCAGGCTGCAGCCGAGGAGGCAATGGCTGCTACATCTCAGTACGACCCCAACTACAATTACGGATATCAACCAGGCTACCCATGGCCATAGACCAACTTAGGCCAAAAGCCTAAGCTTGGCAGAGTACGTATTTCCCACCGACTTTACATTCATGTTCACACACTCATTCTAGCGTCGGTGCTCGTAGTCTTTCATTGTACTATCCATGCTAGTTTAATTTTTTTTCTAGTTTTCTTCTTGTGTGTTTGATAAACTCTAAAAAAACCAAAAAAATTAGTTAGTTTACTTCCCATGTTGTAGTAGTAGTAATTAAAAAGAAAACCCAAAAACATTTTTCGTTCTTCTTTTACTTGTTGTGAGCTCTCCCGTGTAAATAGTTTTATTTCTTTTCTTTACTTTGGGGGTCAAGAGTAGAAGACCATATTGAAAATGCTTAGTGGTTCTCATATGCATGATTGATGATTTAATTTAGAGCCCATATTACCTTGTCTTCTCTCTTGAAATGAATGCTTGCAGATTCCAGCTTAGTCCAATGCACCTGCACTCTTATTATTATACACATCGTTCGGTCGTGCAAATGAAAGGCAATGATGATGATATATGATGGACTGATTGAGATGAGAAAAGCTGGTATGAACTTGACCTCTCTTGTTTTTGAAAATATGATAAGTTCATCATTCCTGATTCAGCCTATTATGAAGTAGACATATTTGCAATAACATTTAGAGATTATACTTGCTTATTCCATGCTTAATTAGCTATGAGTTATAATGGTTTACCTTGCGTGCCAACATGTTATTAAAATGGTTGTGATGTGGTATGATGAGATGGTATCCTCCTTTGAATGAATTGAGTGACTCGACTTGGCACATGTTCATGCATGTAGTTGAAACAAAATCAACATAGCCTACACGATATTTATGTTCATGGTGGATTATATCCTACTCATGCTTGCACCTGGTGTAAATTAATTTTAATGCATGTTCATGACTGTTGTCGCTCTCTCAGTTGGTCGCTTCCCAGTCTTTTGCTAGCCTTCACTTGTACTAAGCGGGATTACTGCTTGTGCATCCAAACTCCACAAACCCCAAAGTTATTCCATATGAGTCCACCATACCTTCCTATATGCAGTATCTACCTGTCGTTTCAAGTAAATTTGTATGTGCCAAACTCCAAACCTTCAAATGAAATTCTGTTTTGTATGCTCGAGCAGCTCATGTATCAACTAGGGCTATCTGTATCTTCTATGCTAGGTGGGTTATTCTCAAGAGGAGTGGACTCCGCTCCTCATTCACGAGAAAATGGCTGGTAACCGGGATGCCCAGTCCCATGATAAAAAAGATCAAAGAAAATCAAAATAATTAAACCAAAACTCCCCCAGGACTGTTGTTAGTTGGAGGCACTCGTTGTTTCGAGCAAGCCATGGATTGATGTTTGTTGGTGGTGGGGAGTATAAACTTTACCATTCTTTTTGGGAACCACCTATAATGCATGTAGTATGGAAGATATCACCATCTCATAGTTGTTGCGTTGACAGTGAAAGCATGCCGCTCAAAATGTTATTTATCTCTCTATTTCAAAGTCAAGCTCTAGCACCTCTACAAATCCCTGCTTCCCTCTGCGAAGGGCCTATCTATTTACTTTTATGTTGAGTCATCACCCTCTTATTAAAAAGCACCTGCTAGAGAGCACACTGTCATTTGTATGCATTACTGTTAGTTTATATTGGGTATGACTTGACTGGATCTCTTTTACCATGAATTACAATGTTTAGTCAGTCCTTGATCTTTAAAGGTGCTCTGCATTTATGTTTTGCGGTCTCAGAAAGGGCTAGCGAGATACCATTTTGGTATATCATATTATGATTGTTTTGAGAAAGTGTTGTCATCCGAGTTTTATTATTATCGCTCGCTAGCTGATTATGCCATTGATATGAGTAAACATGAGACCTGAGTGTTATTGAGAATATGGTTAGTTCATAATCTTTGCTGAAACCTTGAATGCTGGCTTTACATATTGACAACAACAAGAGTAAATAGAGTTTGTAAAAGTTTTTCTTTATCACTTTCAGTTTGTCAACTGAATTGCTTGAGGACAAGCAAAGGTTGAACCTTGGGGGAGTTGATACGTCTCCAACGTATCTACTTTTCCAAACACTTTTGCCCTTGCTTTGGACTCTAATTTGCATGATTTGAATGGAACTAACCCGGACTGACGCTGTTTTCAGCAGAACTACCATGGTGTTATTTTTGTGCAAAAACAAAAGTTCTTAGAATGACCTGAAAATCCACGAAGATGAATTTTGGAAAATATAAAAAAATACTGGCAAAAGATGAAGGCCAGGGGCCCACACCCTGTCCACGAGGGTGGGGGGCGCGCGCCCTCCCCCTGGGCGCGCCCCCTGTCTCGTGGGCCCCCTGCTGCTCCACCGACCTCAACTCCAACTCCATATATTCCCTTTCGCAGAGAAAAAAATCAGAGAGGAAGTTTCATCGCGTTTTACGATACGGAGCCGCCACCAAGCCCTAAAACCTCTGAGGATGGCTGATCTGGAGTCCGTTCGGGGCTCCAGAGAGGGGGATTCGTCGCCGTCGTCATCATCAACCATCCTTCATCACCAATTTCATGATGCTCACCGCCGTGCGTGAGTAATTCCATCATAGGCTTACTGAACGGTGATGGGTTGGATGAGATTTACCATGTATTGAGTTAGTTTTGTTAGGGTTTGATCCCTAGTATCCACTATCTTTTGAGATTGATCTTGCTATGACTTTGCTATGCTTAATGCTTGTCACTACGGCCCGAGTGCCATGATTTCAGATCTGAACTTATTATGTTTTCATGAATATATGTGAGTTCTTGATCCTATCTTGCAAGTCTATAGTCACCTATTATGTGTTATGATCCGGCAACCCCGAAGTAACAATAATCGGGATACTTCTCGGTGATGACCGTAGTTTGAGGAGTTCATGTATCCACTAAGTGCTAATGCTTTGGTCTGGTTCTCTATTAAAAGGAGGCCTTAATATCCCTTAGTTTCCATTAGGACCCCGCTGCCATGGGAGGGTAGGACAAAAGATGGCATGCAAGTTCTTTTCCATAAGCACGTATGACTATATTCGGAATACATGCCTACATTACATTGATGAACTGGAGCTAGTTCTGTGTCACCCTATGTTATAACTATTACATGAGGAATCACATCCGACATAATTATCCATCACTGATCCAATGCCTACGAGCTTTTCAGATATTGTGCTTCGCTTATTTACTTTACCGTTGCTACTGTTACAATCACTACAATGCTGCTATCTTTACTTTTGCCATTGTTACCACTACTATCATATTACTTTGCTACTAAATACCTTGCTGCAGATACTAAGTTATCCAGGTCTGGTTGAATTGACAACTCAACTGCTAATACTTAAGAATATTCTTTGGCTCCCCTTGTGTCGAATCAACAAATTTGGGTTGAATACTCTACCCTCGAAAGCTGTTGCGATCCCCTACACTTGTGGGTTATCATATCATTATTTGAAAACTAAGCCTTATTACTACTTCACTTTAGGTTCACATGATAGATTTTAGAACAAAATTAGCTGTCATTTTAGTCGACTCAGAATTCAATTATGACGATATAAGAAACCGAGACTTGGATGATGATGAAACCAACACAGATCCCACTGATTGTATGATTGTCAAAAGACCTCCTAACAAACCTAAAGCATCCAACTCATCATCACAAGTTGAGCTCATCTCGCAACCATTTATCCTTTCGCCGTTTGTAACTCTAACAAATGACGACCTAATAGATGAACTTTGCTTGTTCATCTGCATGGTTGATGATGTCCCGATGCTAGAGTAAGACACTTTTATGCAGTTCATTTTTTCTGTCTAATAAACTATTACTCTTGTATAATGACAGAATTCCCATTTCAAAGGAGCGAATGGGTGAAAAGCTCTTAGCCTTACCCTATTAGCTTAAACTTGAGACAATTAAAGAACATATTCAAAAATGATGAGTACATGGATGTCGATTGTTTTAACATGGCTGTGAGGATATTAGCATGCCACGACGTCCAACTTGCTCGAGACATCCCAGTACACTATATGGATCTATGATTCTGTGTAAGTTATTTTAATCACATTTTACATTTTCCTCATTCTACTAACATTTTCTTACAATATTGTAGTCCATGT
Organism: Triticum aestivum; assembly: GCF_018294505.1. Classification (NCBI taxonomy): domain Eukaryota; kingdom Viridiplantae; phylum Streptophyta; class Magnoliopsida; order Poales; family Poaceae; genus Triticum; species Triticum aestivum. The sequence continues at coordinate 609,529,008 of NC_057801.1, forward strand.
CCCACTATGCACGAGTCTCAAGTCATCATGACTGTATGGACATTGCTATGTTGGCACAACTGTTTGATAGCTGGCCTGACAACAATGAGTATCATATCTCAGAATGTGATACGGTAAGATTTAAATTCAAATTCATTGTTTATTTGGTCTTAATGAATGATAATGATTGACGTATTTCTAAATGCATGTATCATTGAAGATTTTATTGCCTTGTGATATTCTTGGGTTATTTTTATTGTTTGTCTTGGACCAACATAAAAAAGTTGTTTCTATTTTGGACCCGCTTTCAATACCCACTTTCGGAAAGCATATACTTCAAACTATGGCCAACGATCTAAACCTTGCACTCCAAGCTGCAAACCCTGCCTTCAAGGATGACATTTTGATATGGGGGTGCAAAGTTCCCGCTGTTCCCACAAACTCATACGGGTATGAATCTTGTCAATACACCAAAATCTTAATTGATTCATTCAACTTGCATGTAACATTTCATACATGCAGTCCCCTATCTGGTTATTTGGTTTTCAATTTAATGCACTCACGGCACGATGGGACGCTACATTTTCCAGCACCCAAGGTAAGTATTGACACCATGCTCATTTCTACACACATTACGCATGGTTTTTTTAATAACAATGTTATATAATGCATATGTAGGATGATTTTGAACAAAGGAAGCGATTTTTGGTTCATATTTTGAAGTATGAAGAGAATGAAGTTCTAAACAATATCCCTGAAGGAAATATGCCCTAGAGGCAATAATAAAGTTATTATTTATTTCCTTATAATCATGATAAATGTTTATTATTCATGCTAGAATTGTATTTACCGGAAACATAATACATGTGTGAATACATAGACAAACAAAGTGTCACTAGTATGCCTCTACTAGACTAGCTCGTTAATCAAAGATGGTTATGTTTCCTGACCATGAACAATGAGTTGTTATTTGATTAACGAGGTCACATCATTAGTAGAATGATCTGATTGACATGACCCATTCCATTAGCTTAGCACCCGATCGTTTAGTATGTTGCTATTGCTTTCTTCATGACTTATACATGTTCCTATGACTATGAGATTATGCAACTCCCGTTTACCGGAGGAACACTTTGGGTACTACCAAACGTCACAACGTAACTGGGTGATTATAAAGGAGTACTACAGGTGTCTCCAATGGTCGATGTTGGGTTGGCGTATTTCGAGATTAGGATTTGTCACTCCGATTGTCGGAGAGGTATCTCTGGGCCCTCTCGGTAATACACATCACATAAGCCTTGCAAGCATTACAACTAATATGTTAGTTGTGAGATGATGTATTACGGAACGAGTAAAGAGACTTTCCAGTAACGAGATTGAACTAGGTATTGGATACCGACGATCGAATCTCGGGCAAGTAACATACCGATGACAAAGGGAACAACGTATGTTGTTATGCGGTCTGACCGATAAAGATCTTCGTAGAATATGTAGGAGCCAATATGGGCATCAGGGTCCCGCTATTGGTTATTGACCGGAGACGTGTCTCGGTCATGTCTACATTGTTCTCGAACCCGTAGGGTCCGCACGCTTAAGGTTACGATGACAGTTATATTATGAGTTTATGCATTTTGATGTACCGAAGGTTGTTCGGAGTCCCGGATGTGATCACGGACATGACGAGGAGTCTCGAAATGGTCGAGACGTAAAGATTGATATATTGGAAGCCTATATTTGGATATCGGAAGTGTTCCGGGTGAAATCGGGATTTTACCGGAATACCGGGAGGGTTACCGGAACCCCCCGGGAGCTATTTGGGCCATAGTGGGCCTTAGTGGAAAAGAGAAGGGGCTGCCCTAGTTGGGCTGCGCGCCCCCCCTTCCCCTAGTCCTATTAGGACTAGGAGAGGTGGCCGGCCCCCTCCTCCTCTTTTCCCCTCCGAGGAATCCTAGTTGGACTAGGATTGGAGGGGGAATCCTACTCCCAGAGGGAGTAGGACTCTCCTGCGCCTCCCCCCCTTGGCCGGCCAGCCTCCCCTCCTCTCCTCCTTTATATACGGAGGCAGGGGCACCTCTAAACACACAAGTTGACACAAGTTGATCCACGTGATCGATTCCTTAGCCGTGTGCGGTGCCCCATGCCACCATATTCCTCGATAATACTGTAGCGGAGTTTAGGCGAAGCCCTGCTGCTGTAGTTCATCAAGATCGTCACCACGCCGTCGTGCTGACGAAACTCTTCCCCGACACTTTGCTGGATCGGAGTCCGGGGATCGTCATCGAGCTGAACGTGTGCTCGAACTCGGAGGTGCCGTAGTTTTGGTGCTTGATCGGTTGGATCTAGAAGACGTACGACTACTTCCTCTACGTCGTGTCATCGCTTCCGCAGTCGGTCTGCGTTGGGTACGTAGACAATACTCTCCCCTCGTTGCTATGCATCACATGATCTTGCGTGTGCGTAGGAAATTTTTGAAATTACTACGAAACCCAACAGTGGCATCCGAGCCTAGGTTATTGATGTTGATGTTATATGCACGAGTAGAACACAAGTGAGTTGTGGACGATACAAGTCATACTGCCTACCAGCATGTCATATTTTGGTTCGGCGGTATTGTTGGACGAGACGACCCAGACCAACCTTACGCGAACGCTTACGCGAGACCGGTTCCCTCGACGTGCTTTGCACAGAGATGGCTTGCGGGCGACTGTCTCTCCAACTTTAGTTGAACCAAGTATGGCTACGCCCGGTCCTTGCGAAGGTTAAAACGGAGTCTATTTGACAAACTATCGTTGTGGTTTTGATGCGTAGGTGAGATTGGTTCTTACTTAAGCCCATAGCAGCCACGTAAAACAAGCAACAACAAAGTAGAGGACGTCTAACTTGTTTTTGCAGGGCATGTTGTGATGTGATATGGTCAAAGCATGATGCTGAATTTTATTGTATGAGATGATCATGTTTTGTAACCGAGTTATCGGCAACTGGCAGGAGCCATATGGTTGTCGCTTTATTGTATGCAATGCAATCGCGATGTAATGCTTTACTTTATTACTAAACGGTAGTGATAGTCGTGGAAGCATAAGATTGGCGAGACGACAACGATGCTACGATGGAGATCAAGGTGTCGCGCCGGTGACGATGGTGATCATGACGGTGCTTCGGAGATGGAGATCACAAGCACAAGATGATGATGACCATATCATATCACTTATATTGATTGCATGTGATGTTTATCTTTTTATGCATCTTATCTTGCTTTGATTGACGGTAGTATTATAAGATGATCTCTCACTAAATTATCAAGAAGTGTTCTCCCTGAGTATGCACCGTTGCCAAAGTTCGTCGTGCCCAGACACCACGTGATGATCGGGTGTGATAAGCTCTACGTCCATCTACAACGGGTGCAAGCCAGTTTTGCACACGCAGAATACTCAGGTTAAACTTGACGAGCCTAGCATATGCAGATATGGCCTCGGAACACGGAGACCGAAAGGTCGAGCGTGAATCATATAGTAGATATGATCAACATAAACGATGTTTACCATTGAAAACTACTCCATCTCACGTGATGATCGGTCATGGTTTAGTTGATTTGGATCACGTAATCACTTAGAGGAATAGAGGGATGTCTATCTAAGTGGGAGTTCTTAAATAATATGATTAATTGAACTTAAATTTATCATGAACTTAGTACCTGATAGTATCTTGCTTGTTTATGTTGATTGTAGATAGATGGCTCGTGCTGTTGTTCCGTTGAATTTTAATGCATTCCTTGAGAAAGCAAAGTTGAAAGATGATGGTAGCAATTACACGGACTGGGTCCGTAACTTGAGGATTATCCTCATTGCTGCACAGAAAAATTACGTCCTGGAAGCACCGCTGGGTGCCAGGCCTGCTGCTGGAGCAACACCAGATGTTATGAACGTCTGGCAGAGCAAAGCTGATGACTACTCGATAGTTCAGTGTGCCATGCTTTACGGCTTAGAATCGGGACTTCAACGACGTTTTGAACGTCATGGAGCATATGAGATGTTCCAGGAGTTGAAGTTAATATTTCAAGCAAATGCCTGAATTGAGAGATATGAAGTCTCCAATAAGTTCTATAGCTGCAAGATGGAGGAGAACAGTTCTGTCAGTGAGCATATACTCAAAATGTCTGGGTATAATAATCACTTGATTCAATTGGGAGTTAATCTTCCGGATGATTGCGTCATTGACAGAATTCTCCAATCACTGCCACCAAGCTACAAGAGCTTCGTGATGAACTATAATATGCAAGGGATGAACAAGACTATTCCCGAGCTCTTCGCAATGCTGAAAGCTGCGGAGGTAGAAATCAAGAAGGAGCATCAAGTGTTGATGGTTAACAAGACCACTAGTTTCAAGAAAAAGGGCAAAGGGAAGAAAAAGGGGAACTTCAAGAAGAACGGCAAGCAAGTTGCTGCTCAAGAGAAGAAACCCAAGTCTGGACCTAAGCCTGAAACTGAGTGCTTCTACTGCAAGCAGACTGGTCACTGGAAGCGGAACTGCCCCAAGTATTTGGCGGATAAGAAGGATGGCAAGGTGAACAAAGGTATATGTGATATACATGTTATTGATGTGTACCTTACTAGAGCTCGCAGTAGCACCTGGGTATTTGATACTGGTTCTGTTGCTAATATTTGCAACTCGAAACAGGGACTACGGAATAAGCGGGCACTGGCAAAGGACGAGGTGACGATGCGCGTGGGAAACGGTTCCAAAGTCGATGTAATCGCAGTCGGCACGCTACCTCTACATCTACCTTCGGGATTAATATTAGACCTAAATAATTGTTATTTGGTGCCAGCGTTGAGCATGAACATTATATCTGGATCTTGTTTAATGCGAGACGGTTATTCATTTAAATCAGAGAATAATGGTTGTTCTATTTATATGAGTAATATCTTTTATGGTCATGCACCCTTGAAGAGTGGTCTATTCTTATTGAATCTCGATAGTAGTAATACACATATTCATAATATTGAAGCCAAAAGATGCAGAGTTGATAATGAAAGTGCAACTTATTTGTGGCACTGTCGTTTAGGTCATATCGGTATAAAGCGCATGAAGAAACTCCATGCTGATGGACTTTTGGAACCACTTGATTATGAATCACTTGGTACTTGCGAACCGTGCCTCATGGGCAAGATGACTAAAACACCGTTCTCCGGTACTATGGAGAGAGCAACAGATTTGTTGGAAATCATACATACCGATGTATGTGGCCCGATGAATATTGAGGCTCGTGGCGGATATCGTTATTTTCTCACCGTCACAGATGATTTAAGCAGATATGGGTATATCTACTTAATGAAACATAAGTCTGAAACATTTGAAAAGTTCAAAGAATTTCAGAGTGAAGTTGAAAATCATCGTAACAAGAAAATAAAGTTTCTACGATCTGATCGTGGAGGAGAATATTTGAGTTACGAGTTTGGTGTACATTTGAAAAACTGTGGAATAGTTTCGCAACTCACGCCACCCGGAACACCACAGCGTAATGGTGTGTCCGAACATCGTAATCGTACTTTACTAGATATGGTGCGATCTATGATGTCTCTTACTGATTTACCGCTATCTTTTTGGGGATATGCTTTAGAGACGGCCGCATTCACGTTAAATAGAGCACCATCAAAATCCGTTGAGACGACGCCTTATGAACTGTGGTTTGGCAAGAAACCAAAGTTGTCGTTTCTTAAAGTTTGGGGCTGCGATGCTTATGTGAAAAAGCTTCAACCTGATAAGCTCGAACCCAAATCGGAGAAATGTGTCTTCATAGGATACCCAAAGGAAACTGTTGGGTACACCTTCTATCACAGATCCGAAGGCAAGACATTCGTTGCTAAGAATGGATCATTTCTAGAGAAGGAGTTTCTCTCGAAAGAAGTGAGTGGGAGGAAAGTAGAACTTGACGAGGTAACTGTACCCGCTCCCTTACTGGAAAGTAGTTCATCACAGAAAACTGTTTCAGTGACACCTACACCAGTTAGTGAGGAAGCCAATGATAATGATCATGAAACTTCAGATCAAGATACTGCTGAACCTCGTAGATCAACCAGAGTAAGATCCGCACCAGAGTGGTACGGTAATCCTGTTCTGGAGGTCATGCTACTAGATCATGATGAACCTACGAACTATGAAGAAGCGATGGTGAGCCCAGATTCCGCAAAGTGGCTTGAAGCCATGAAATCTGAGATGGGATCCATTTATGAGAACAAAGTATGGACTTTGGTTGACTTGCCCGATGATCGGCAAGCAATTGAGAATAAATGGATCTTTAAGAAGAAGACTGACGCTGATGGTAATGTTACTGTCTACAAAGCTCGACTTGTCGCAAAAGGTTTTCGGCAAGTTCAAGGGATTGACTACGATGAGACCTTCTCACCCGTAGCGATGCTTAAGTCCGTCCGAATCATGTTAGCAATTGCCGCATTTTATGATTATGAAATTTGGTAAATGGATGTCAAAACTGCATTCCTGAATGGATTTCTGGAAGAAGAGTTGTATATGATGCAACCAAAAGGTTTTGTCGATCCAAAGGAATCTAACAAAGTGTGCAAGCTCCAGCGATCCATTTATGGACTGGTGCAAGCCTCTCGGAGTTGGAATAAACGTTTTGATAGTGTGATCAAAGCATTTGGTTTTATACAGACTTTCGGAGAAGCCTGTATTTACAAGAAAGTGAGTGGGAGCTCTGTAGCATTTCTGATATTATATGTGGATGACATATTACTGATTGGAAATGATATAGAATTTCTGGATAGCATAAAGGGATACTTGAATAAAAGTTTTTCAATGAAAGACCTCGGTGAAGCTGCTTACATATTAGGCATTAAGATCTATAGAGATAGATCAAGACGCTTAATTGGACTTTCACAAAGCACATACCTTGACAAGATTTTGAAGAAATTCAAAATGGATCAAGCAAAGAAAGGATTCTTGCCTGTATTACAAGGTGTGAAATTGAGTAAGACTCAATGCCCGACCACTGCAGAAGATAGAGAGAATATGAAAGATGTTCCCTATGCATCAGCCATAGGCTCTATCATGTATGCAATGCTGTGTACCAGACCTGATGTGTGCCTTGCTATAAGTTTAGCAGGGAGGTACCAAAGTAATCCAGGAGTGGATCACTGGACAGCGGTCAAGAACATCCTGAAATACCTGAAAAGGACTAAGGATATGTTTCTCGTATATGGAGGTGACAAAGAGCTCATCGTAAAAGGTTACGTTGATGCAAGCTTTGACACTGATCCGGACGATTCTAAATCGCAAACCGGATACGTGTTTACATTAAACGGTGGAGCTGTCAGTTGGTGCAGTTCTAAACAAAGCGTCGTAGCGGGATCTACATGTGAAGCGGAATACATAGCTGCTTCGGAAGCAGCAAATGAAGGAGTCTGGATGAAGGAGTTCATATCCGATCTAGGTGTCATACCTAGTGCATCGGGACCAATGAAAATCTTTTGTGACAATACTGGTGCAATTTCCTTGGCAAAGGAATCCAGATTTCACAAAAGGACCAAACACATCAAGAGACGCTTCAACTCCATCCGGGATCTAGTCCAGGTGGGAGACATAGAGATTTGCAAGATACATACGGATCTGAATGTTGCAGACCCGTTGACTAAGCCTCTTCCACGAGCAAAACATGATCAGCACCAAAGCTCCATGGGTGTTAGAATCATTACAGTGTAATCTAGATTATTGACTCTAGTGCAAGTGGGAGACTGAAGGAAATATGCCCTAGAGGCAATAATAAAGTTATTATTTATTTCCTTATAATCATGATAAATGTTTATTATTCATGCTAGAATTGTATTTACCGGAAACATAATACATGTGTGAATACATAGACAAACAAAGTGTCACTAGTATGCCACTACTAGACTAGCTCGTTAATCAAAGATGGTTATGTTTCCTGACCATGAACAATGAGTTGTTATTTGATTAACGAGGTCACATCATTAGTAGAATGATCTGATTGACATGACCCATTCCATTAGCTTAGCACCCGATTGTTTAGTATGTTGCTATTGCTTTCTTCATGACTTATACATGTTCCTATGACTATGAGATTATGCAACTCCCGTTTACCGGAGGAACACTTTGGGTACTACCAAACGTCACAACGTAACTGGGTGATTATAAAGGAGTACTACAGGTGTCTCCAATGGTCGATGTTGGGTTGGCGTATTTCGAGATTAGGATTTGTCACTCCGATTGTCGGAGAGGTATCTCTGGGCCCTCTCGGTAATACACATCACATAAGCCTTGCAAGCATTACAACTAGTATGTTAGTTGTGAGATGATGTATTACGGAACGAGTAAAGAGACTTGCCAGTAACGAGATTGAACTAGGTATTGGATACCGACGATCGAATCTCGGGCAAGTAACATACCGATGACAAAGGGAACAACGTATGTTGTTATGCGGTCTGACCGATAAAGATCTTCGTAGAATATGTAGGAGCCAATATGGGCATCCAGGTCCCGCTATTGGTTATTGACCGGAGACGTGTCTCGGTCATGTCTACATTGTTCTCGAACCCGTAGGGTCCGCACGCTTAAGGTTACGATGATAGTTATATTATGAGTTTATGCATTTTGATGTACCGAAGGTTGTTCGGAGTCCCGGATGTGATCACGGACATGACGAGGAGTCTCGAAATGGTCGAGACGTAAAGATTGATATATTGGAAGCCTATATTTGGATATCGGAAGTGTTCCGGGTGAAATCGGGATTTTACCGGAATACCGGGAGGGTTACCGGAACCCCCCGGGAGCTATTTGGGCCATAGTGGGCCTTAGTGGAAAAGAGAAGGGGCTGCCCTAGTTGGGCTGCGCGCCTCCCCTTCCCCTAGTCCTATTAGGACTAGGAGAGGTGGCCGGCCCCCTCCTCCTCTTTTCCCCTCCGAGGAATCCTAGTTGGACTAGGATTGGAGGGGGAATCCTACTCCCAGAGGGAGTAGGACTCTCCTGCGCCTCCCCCCCTTGGCCGGCCAGCCTCCCCTCCTCTCCTCCTTTATATACGGAGGCAGGGGCACCTCTAAACACACAAGTTGACACAAGTTGATCCACGTGATCGATTCCTTAGCCGTGTGCGGTGCCCCATGCCACCATATTCCTCGATAATACTGTAGCGGAGTTTAGGCGAAGCCCTGCTGCTGTAGTTCATCAAGATCGTCACCACGCCGTCGTGCTGACGAAACTCTTCCCCGACACTTTGCTGGATCGGAGTCCGGGGATCGTCATCGAGCTGAACGTGTGCTCGAACTCGGAGGTGCCGTAGTTTCGGTGCTTGATCGGTTGGATCTAGAAGACGTACGACTACTTCCTCTACGTCGTGTCATCGCTTCCGCAGTCGGTCTGCGTTGGGTACGTAGACAGTACTCTCCCCTCGTTGCTATGCATCACATGATCTTGCGTGTGCGTAGGAAATTTTTGAAATTACTACGAAACCCAACAATCCCAGTCTTAGAACCAAGCATCATAGATCGGATCAAAAGATGGACCTTCTAGAGAGGATCATCATCAAATAATTAGTTGTTATTTTTAAGTATTCTTATAATAAGTAACAATTACATTACATTTATGTGATCGTTAATCTTATGTGAAGACTTGGGACTTGGTTGTGTGCTACATGCGCGAGTTTTTTTCATTTTCTTTTTGAAATTTTGGGATCACAACATTTCAACAATGGAAGTCTTTCACCGGTCAAACAAGACCTATGACTTAATCTAATATAAATTATTGCACTGAAATCATTGGCGACACACGTTTAAATGTTCCGGTAAAAACATAAGACAAAGTTCATGTTTTTATTGTAGTTTATTAGCATACGTGTGTTGCACGTGCACGCTTACTAGTTTGATAAATGACAGAAAATTTAAGCTTCTCATAACCAAAACATTTTTTTATCTATATGTTTTGCATCAAGATTTGTCCTGTATGGTTGCTTTATTGTGTTAAGAAAAAAAATCTTAGCATTGTGGCAATGCACGGACACATACTTAGTTTAGAAAAATAGGTATAGTGTTGGACGTGGACGTTTGGTCTATGGGTGTATATACAACCTATATGGAGAAAATAGAAATAAAATAAAAATTCAAAAACTTGAAAATATTTTTGAGATAAGTTTTGACCTTCCATTCTACTTGTAAAAAATAAACAAAAAGAAAAACCATGTTGACTTCTTTTAAGAAAACAAAAATTTCAGACAAAATAGTGTGAATAGTGATCTATAATAGCAAATAATTTTTGTTTTTTACTCTGAAGTCAATGCTGAGGTTTTGTTCACGAAAATTTATATACTAGTGCAAAATAAAGTCGAGTTTATTCCACAAAAAAATCTAGAAATTTTTAACTTTTTATGTAATTATTAAAGAAATCATATATGGCATACATACACCCAGGAACCAAGGGTATTTCTCGTATGGTGTTATACTCCCTCTGTCCCAAAATAAGTGTGTTAACATTGTACTAACTGTAGTATAAAATTATACTAAAGTTGAGAGAATTATTTTGGGACCAAGTGACTAGTATTTACCCTCCAAAACAGCTATATTGTTATTTTAAAACATGAAAAATAAACATTTTCAAGGGCTGCAGGTTTTGCATTTCGATTTAAGGCTTTTCAAAACCCGGCCTTACCCGGAAATGCAAGGAATAGATTTGGGGAGTTCCTACTCTGGTTTAGAAGCGAGCGCCTATGTCTCGCCTTCAGCGATCGAGGCTTCCGACTCGCTGAAGCGCGCGAGCATATTGGCCGGCCCAGTTCGCAGTAGTACACTGCCTTGTTTCCATTTCTGTTTTTTCACGTTTTTATTTCATTTTTTATTCCTTTTTTACTTTAATTTCCACTTTCATATATTCTAAACATATATATTACAAAAAAGAATTTACATATTATTTGGAAAATTGTTAATTATGCATTTAGAAATGTTGAATGTGTACAGAAAAATGTTGACTATGTATTAAGAAAATCATGATATCTTTTGATCATGTATATAAATGCTAATGAAGGAATTTGAAAACAATGTTTAACAAAGCATTTGAAAAATGTTAAATGTGTATAAAAAATGTTGACCATATATTAAAAAATGATAAAATTCTTGGTCGTGAATATAAAAATGTTAATCAAGCATTTAAAAAACATGTTGAACAGGTATTTGTAAAATGCTGATCAAGCATTTGAAAAATGTCAAATTGTATAAAAAATGATGAATTTTGTTGATCATATATATTAAAACTGTTAACTCAAACATTTGAAATATGTTGAACAAGTATTGAAATTTGTTAATCAAGGATTTGGTAAAGTTGAATGTGTACAGAAAGCTTGTTGACAATTTGTTCCGAAAATGTTAATATTGCATTTAGGAAATGTTAATCAAGCATTAGAAAAATATTAAATGTGCATAGAAAAATGTTGACTATCTATAAGAAAATGTTAATCTTGTATTTGAAAAATGTTAATCAAACAGATGAAAATTTTGAAAAGTGTCTATAGGAAAAATCTTGACAATGTATGAAAAAAAGTTAATCTTGTATTTGAATTTTTTTAATCAACCATTTGAAAATGTAAAAAATGTGTATTAAAAATGTTAACCATGTATTAAAAAATGTTAAATTTGTATTGAAAAAATGTCAAATATGTATTAGAAAAATGATGCGAACATATGCGAAAAATGTAGAATGAAGCCAAAAGAAACAAAGAAAATTCAAAAGAAAAAAATAGCGAAGAAATAAGAAAAAGAAACAATAAACAAAGAAGACAAAAAAGAAAACAAAAATCGATGAAAAACAAGAAAGAAAGAACAAATCCGAAGAAAAAATAGAAAAAGGAAAGCGCGATGGAAACGATAAAGTAATAAAGAAAACCAAAAAAACAACAAAAAAGAATGAAAAGACCAATGAAAACAGTCAAAAAACAAAACAAAAAAAAACTTTAAAAGCAAAAAAGAAACACGGGAAACGCGGTTAGTTTCGACTTAAGAAGGACCGGCCTACTAGTTATTCACGATCATGAATCTAGCGAGCTACTCTCACAATCCTCCTAGAGACCAGGGTTCGAATCCTCTTGGGCGCGTCATTCTCTTTTCTTTCTCTTCCTATTTTTTCAAGTGTACTATCCGCTATTTCTTTTCTTTCTCTTCCTATTTCTTTTAAGTGCCATGTCCGTTATTGGGTTCCCCGTTACTGTAGTGTTCAACATGAGAGATAGTTGGGAGCAACTAACGAACGAGCACTCCTTCGCGAGCCCCGCAAGTGTCACATAGGGTGGGCTAAGAGCGCCGCACTTTCTATCCGCTATATCTTTTATTTCTCTTCTTATTTCTTTGTGTCCTGTTGAAAGCACAAGTGCACCCTGGGTGATTTTGGTAATTAATGTCAACACCGTACTAATACTTCTACCTAGTATATTTCAGATGAGTTCAACATTGGAGTGGCATAGACATGGACAAGAGGGTATGGAACCCCTTCAAGATGCGAAGGACAAACATTGGCAAAAGCTCAAGACTCTATATTTTCATTTAAGTGACTCAAGACCACATTGAGTCCATAAGAAAGCCAATACTATTAAAAGGGGATGAGGTGTTGCTTAATGGCTTGCTTGCTCAAAGTGCTTAGTGATATGCTCCAAATCCCTCAACCACTTTCTCACATCCACATATGTCCTAAACCTAAAAGTCAAACTCGGCCCCATCGATTTGATCTATCCGGCGCCACCGAGTTTATCTGACATAGCCACTACCAAACCCTAATCAGTTCGGTCTCACCGATGGGATCTCGGTCTTACCGAGATGGGCTTGCAAATTCTCTGTGACCTATTGCAACAATTTCGGTCTCACCGGATTTGTGCAATCCGTCCCACTGAGTTTGCTTGACCAATACTTAGTTTGCTTATTACCAAAATCGGTCCCACCGAGTTTGTGTAATCGGTCAAACCGAATTGAGGTTTTACCCTAACCCCTGCACATCGGTCCCACCGAGTTGACCTTGTCGGTCCCACCGAAAACTCTAACATTCACATTTTGACCTGAATCGGTCTGACCGAGTTTCACCATTCGATCTCACCGAGTTTGGGAGTCTGTGTGTGACGGCTAGATTTTCTGTGGAGGCTATATATACCCCTCCACCCACTCTTCATTCATGAGAGAGCCATTAGAACGTGCCTACACTTCCACCATTCATTTTCTTAGAGAGACCCACCTACTCATGTGTTGAGACCAAGACATTCCATTCCAACCACAAGAATCTTGATCTCTAGCCTTCCCCAAGTTGCTTTCCACTCAAATCATCTTTCCACCATAGCCAAATCTGTGTGTGTGAGAGAGAGTTGAGTGTTGCAGAGACTATCATTTGAAGCACAAGAGCAAGGATTTCATCATCAACACACCATCGTGGTTTGAAGTCCCCACCAACGTGGATGTACGATGGCACCACCTATCGGAACCACGCCAAAAATCTCCATGTCTCCAATTGCGTTTGCACACTCCAATCCCATCACTTTATTTTCTTGCAAGTTGCAAGCTTCACTTTTCGCTGCTCATATACTCTTTGCATGCTTGCTTGAATTGTATTTTGAATATTTGAAATTGTGCTAATATCCAACCTCAACTTAAAAAACCCAAAAATTGCCACCTTTATTTGTTGAGGGTCTAATCCCCCTCTAGACACCTCTTCTCGATCCTTTCAATTGGTATCAGAGCTTTGTTCTCCATTGCTTTGGTTTAATCACCATTGGAGGAAGATGGATGAGTCTATGTTGGGGAGTCTTAGATGTAGAGTGCCTATGCTTGATGGAGAGTTCTTTAGTGAGTGGAAAAATGAGATGCTTGGAATTTTTCATGAATATCACTTGAACAAGTACATTACTACTCCTTGTGAACCCCTTGTTGACCCCTTGCATCCTACCCATGATGAGTCTCTTGACATGATTCGCAATATTAGAATTACAATCTTATCACTAGAGGTTTGCCTAGAAATTTGATTGGTCACTTGCCAACTCTTGTTTGTGCTTATACTATATGGAGATTTCTTGAGGAACGATTTCCGGACTATTCCTTGAAAAACCTAGATGAGATTCTTCATAAGTCTATTGCTTTGAATAAGATGAATCACAATGATCCTAAGTTTGGAGATTGTTTATTTGAGCTTCGTGACCTTATGCGTGCCAAAGGAGATGTTGGAATTATTAGCAATATCATTTTCAAAGCTATTAGAATTCATAGAGATGAACATTGTCAAAATCATATATCTAATGAATCACTCTCTCTAGGAAATGATTATTTGCAAGACGATGTTGAATATGGATACTATGATGAGGATGATGATAGTGATCTTGATCTTGAAGAGTCTATGAGACACTTTGATCTTATGGCTAACCTTTGCGGCTACATGGCTGGAAGAAAGGAATGGGTCCTTGATAGTGGATGTACCGATCACATGACCGGAGACAAGGATATGTTTCGTGAGCTTGCTGAAAACAATGTCCCTTGAAAGTATGTCACTTTTGGTGATAACTCAAAGGGTAAGGTGGTTGGCCTCGGTAAGGTGGCCATCTCACATGATAGCTCCATACAAAATGTTATGCTCATTGAATCTCTTGGCTGTAATTTACTTTCTGTATCTCGACTAGCTGACTTTGGTTTCAATGTCCTATTTACTGAAGTAGATTGCCAAGTATTTCGAAGAGATAATCATAAAATAGTATTTACCGGCATACGTAGAGGTGATCTATACATTGTTCATTTCACTAAAAAGGCTCAACCTAGAACTTGCTTAATTGTTAAATCTTCCAAAGGTTGGTTGTGGCATAGACGGTTAGGTCATGTGGGCATGTGAAACCTTGACAAGCTTATTAAAGGTGATCATATCATTGGTGTAAAAGATGTCATATTTGACAAGGATAGACTTTGCAGCACTTGCCAAGAAGGAAAACAGGTTGGCGGAAGCCACCCCGTGAAGAACATCTTGACCACGAGGAGACCGCTTGAGCTACTTCACATGGATCTTTTCAGTCCCAACGCCTACAAGAGTCTCGGTGGTAACACATTTGGACTAGTCATTGTTGATGATTTTTCAAGATTTACGTGGGTGTTCTTTCTTGATGATAAATCGCAGGTCCAAAAGATCTTCAAAAACTTCGCTAGGAAGGCCCAAAACCAATTTGAAGTGAATATCAAGAAGGTTCGCAGTGACAACGGAACAGAGTACAAGAACGCCAATGTGGACACCTTTCTTGACGACGAAGGGATTTCACATGAGTTCTCGGCTACGTACATGATACGTCTCCAACTATCTATAATTTATGAAGTATTCATGCTGTTTTATTATCATTCTTGGATGTTTGACAATCATTTTATAGCAACTTCGTATCATTTTTTGGGACTAACCTATTAACCCAGTGCCCAGTGCTAGTTGCTGTTTTTTGCTTGTTTTTACATCGCAGGAAATCAATATCAAACGGAGTCCAAACACCACGAAACTCTTGGAGGATTTTTTATGGACCAGAACACTCAGGATGGGCTAGAGCAGCACCTAGGGGGTGCCCCAGGGGGGCACAACCCACCAGGGCGTGCCTAGGTCGGTTGTGCCCACCTCGGTGGCATCCCGCACCCCTTCTTCGCCCTATAAAATCCCAAATATTCCAAAACCCTTCGGGGTAGCCCTAGATCAGAAGTTCCGCCGCCGCAAGGCCTCTGTATCCACGAGATCCAATCTAGACCCCGTTCCGGCACCCTATCGGAGGGGGGAATCATCATCGGTGGCTATCTTCATCATCCCAACGGCCACCACGATGAGGAGGGAGTAGTCCACCCTCGGGGCTGAGGGTTTGTACCAGTAGCTATGTGTTTAATCTCTCTCTCTCTCTCTCTCTCTCTCTCTTGTGTTCTTGAGATGTCACGATCGTCGGATGAGCCACAATGGAGCGCACCGAGACGGATCTCGCGACCCTCAACCAAAACTCCGCCTGAAACCA
The DNA here is from genome assembly GCF_018294505.1 of Triticum aestivum. Lineage (NCBI taxonomy): Eukaryota > Viridiplantae > Streptophyta > Magnoliopsida > Poales > Poaceae > Triticum > Triticum aestivum. The sequence goes on from NC_057801.1 coordinate 609,544,990, forward strand.
TGATGAAGGAGATCGGAAAAAATCGCAACTTCTCCAATAAGTCGCTAAGACACCTGCCCCACGGTGGGCGCCAACTGTCGTGGTTCTAAGTTGACAGTAGTGTAGGGGGGTACTAATGGAGAGGCAAGATCCTAGCTATGGAGTAGTTGTATACGCAAGAGATTTACGAGTTCAGGCCCTTCTCGGAGGAAGTAACAGCCCTACGTCTCGGAGCCCGGAGGCGGTCGACTGGATTATATGCGTATGAGTTACAGGGGTGCGAACCCTTTACACTGAGGAGGGGGGTGGCTTATATAGAGTCCGCCAGACCCCTCCGGCCCTCAGTTATGCAGGGTTTAAGATACATTAAGATTGGGCGTTACTGGTAACGCTACACATAAAGTGCTATGATGACCATAAAAGCTACTTAATGACCGACCGTTGGCGTGCAGAGTGACTTTAGATCTCCTGGCTGTCGAGTGGTTGGCTTCATGGTCGAGTGGTTGGCTTCATGGTCGAGTGTCTTCGAGTCTGTCGAGTGGAACACTTCTGAGTCGATTGACAGGTGGTTTCTTCTAGGGATGTCCTTGGGTAGGATAGTTTGGACAGGTCCATGACCCTACCCTAGGTACATAGCTTCATCATTAGCCCCCGAATGGATCGAGGTTTGAGTGGGGAAGGAGTTGAGAACTCTTCCGACCCATCTCTCATGCTATGAGTATGTCTTGTTCTGGATCAAAGAACTTTAGGTGACGGCACCACTTCTTTTTCAGTCGCCTTGATCCATTCCTTGTATCCGTCGACTGAAGTTTTGGCTTAGAGAGATCCGAGTGACAGATCAAAGGAGATCTTTCGTCTGACGAGTTGTTCTGCAACCCGCGGATTTAGTGGGATTCGAATTTCGGGAAGCGCGCGGGGCAGAGGAGGCCGCAGTAATCGGATGGGATAAGGCAGGGACGCCTCAATCTTTGCGCCACCTTTTTCAGCATGTATCGCGTGTGCTACTGTTGCGGGATTTGACAGGATCGCTCGGGCCTACAAGAAAGTCACTCGGAAGTAACCTCATATAAGGCGCCGGACGGGTTTTTTGGAATAGTGCGTTCTCATTTCCTCCTCTCATCCCCAGACCTATCATCCACGCTCGCTTCCGCCACCGTGCCGCTGCTCGTGCGCATCTTGCCGGTGACGATGGTGAAAGAGAAGACGGCGGCCTTGGAGCGGGCGAAGAAGGCGACGGTGAAGGCGAAGGGGACGGCGACCAGTCGAGGCGGATCTTCGTCGAGGGTCGGCCTGCCGCAGGGCTGGATCCAGGGCGACTGGATCTGCTTGACGATTAGTCAAGCGGATCTCGACGACCTGGCCGACGGAGGACTGATCCCCCACGGATCAGCGTGGCTTCCGGGGAGAGAGTCTGAGCTGCAACCTCAGGAGGGTGAGTGCATTCTCTTGGCCACTCATGTCGACCGTGGGTTCTCTTTGCCACCTCACCCTTTCTTTTGGGGATTTCTGAATTTCGTTGGGGCACAACTCCACCACTTCACACCCAACACCATCGTGTACCTCCCTGCTTATGTGTCTTTGTGCGAGAATTTCTTGGGTAGCCGGCCTCATTGGGGTCTTTTCAAGCACATCTTCACCTGTCGCTCCCAGACGGTGAAAAAGGCCAATCCGAGTGACGAGAGAACACACGTGATTCAGATGTGTGGGGGTCTTGGGGTTCAGTTGAGAGGAAAAAGCTCCTTCCCGACCATGATCTTACCCGACTCGGTCCGTGGATGGCAGTCGACCTGGTTCTACTGCAAAGACCAGCCGACGCCAGGGCAGTCGACTGGGCTCCCTCCTTTTTCCATGGAACGAGTGAGGAAGCATTCCTCTTTGAAGGTGGTCTCGGAAGAGAAAGCGCATGTTAAGGTGCTGGTCGAGCGTGTCGTCCAGCTTATCCGTGACGGGGTGACTGGCATGGATCTCTTGGAGGTCTTCCTCCGGCGACGCATCCAGCCGCTTCAAGCTCGAGACCATCCCATGTGGTTGTATTCTGGCACTGAGGACACCACTCGGATCCACCCGGAGGAGATTGACGATGCCACGCTGGAGAGGTGGATGGCGAGCATCACAGGGAACAAGGATAACCCCCGAGGAGCTAGGCGGATTCCTCCACTTGACCAATCGTACGAAGTGGAAAAGGTCCGAATCTGCATCTCCGACTATGATCCTGCTTTCTTCATTCTACTTGTTTAAAATCAGTCGACTGATCTTTGTCTTGTTTGTTGTCTTCTAGGCCACGACTGAGATGTACTCGATACCCAACGGGGCGCAGGAACAGGCCGAGGAGGGAGAGGCGAGTGGAGGTGAAAGTGAGGAGGAGTGGAAATCTGATAGTGGGGGGAAGAGGATGACGATGGCTCCAGCAAGGAGGAGGAGGAGGAAGTCGACCCTCCTTGCACAGAAAGGCGATCCAAGCTCGCCCACGACCCCGCGAGGGAGCGCGGCAAAGCGATTGCGCCTGTTGTGCACTCAACAAAGCGCCCTCGGACGGCTTCTCCGGCGCCGACTGAGAAAGCGCCAAAGCATCCGCGGGTGGAGTCATCTAAGCCGCCGAAGGCCTTGCCCAAGATGAGAATGGTCATTCCTACCATTTCCGGGTAATAGCAGAACTTGTGTTTCCTCATTTATCATGGACAGACTCTTGGTCAACTCATTGAATAACCGACTGGTTTCTGAAATCTGCAGTGCTACTACCTCCGAGACTTCTGCTAGGAACGAAGACCAGGAAATGGAAGACACTGTCACTTCCAACCTTGGTACGATTTCTGTAGTTTCACTTTTGGTTGATTGGATTTTTGATCTCAACTTTGGATTTTTCCTGTAGCTCCTCCTCATGTCATCGATCTCCCTGATGATGACGACGAGGTGCCACTGAGGGCGAGGAGGAATAAGAAGGCGCCGGCTGGCAAGACCACTCAGACTGCACCAGTGCCTGAGACATTGGTTCAAGAGGGCAGCGATGTCACTCGACATTCCGTGTCCTTCGCTGTGCCGCTGACGAGTGCCCGGCCTTCGTCGTCGACTGCTGACCAGCCCTCCCTTTTCGCCACACACCACGTCCCAGAGGACCAAGCGGGTGCTGCTAAGGAGGCCATATGCCAGGCGGGGATTCTGATGGAGCAGGTGAAGGCGATCCGGGAAGCCAGCCAAGCGGCTTATGATGCAAGCTCAGCCCTTCAGAGTAATGTCCAGGTTAGTTGGTTGCCGCCTGTTCTGTTAGGATATGCTATCTGAGGGTTTTCTTTCCGAAGATCTTTGTATCTGTACACCCACTGGGTGTGTCGATTGAATTTTGTGATTAGTGGGGGCACGCTGAGTGCACCCACTGGGTGTAGTCCCCGAGACTATGGTGGACTGCTGGCAGTCAACTGTAGTCTTCGTAGTTGAAATTTCTTCACTCTAACTTCTTCACTCGGTCTGGTCGGACCATGTCGAGTGGAACCTTAGAACCGGTGGGGGCACGCTGAGTGCACCCACTGGGTGTAGTCCCCGAGACTATGGTGGACTGCTGGCAGTCGACTATAGTCTGAAAAACTCTCTCTCTCTCTCTCTCTCTCTCTCTCTCTCTCTTTTGGTAGATCATGATGAGACCATGGCTGACTGCTGGCAGTTAGCTATGGTTTTGGAACCATAATCTCTTTGTTCCTTTCGGTCGACTGATCGGATCAAGTCGATAAAACTAGTGGGGGCACGCTGAGTGCACCCACTGGGTGTAGTCCACGAGACTACTATCGAATATTTTGATTCGACTGTAGTATTAGAAATGTTACAGTTTTTCTCTTAGTCACTCGGAAGCAACCTCTCTTTGATGTCTGTCGACTGACTCTTTGCAGAAATCTTGCGAGCTTGTGGCTCGTTATACTGAGTTGGAAAACAAACATATCCAGCTCGACCTTGACTTGAAGCTTGTTTAGGAGAACTTTCAGAAGGCAAAGGACGAGGCAAAAGGTATGATTGGTGAGAACTTGACGACTGTTTTTATCCTTCTGCCCATTCTTGATTCTGACCTCATAGTCATTTTGCAGATAAAACGAAGGAGGCTCTGAAGAAGAAGGACCAGGAACTTGCTGAGGTGCAGAAGGCGACTTTGGACAAAACGAAGCTTGCAGAAGAGAAGCTGGCTTCAGTCGGAAAACTTGAAGAGGAGAACGTCAATCTGAAAGCTACTCTCAACGCGGCCAACAAGGAAGTCAGCCGTCTGTAGAATGACAAGATAGCTCTGAGTGACAAGGCTAGTGAACTGGAGGGGAAGAAGAACGATCTGGAGGCTTATCTGGGAGGGCTCACCAAGAAGTTATTCATCATGCTTGAGGGTAATCTCTCCTGCCCGACTGACTTGTAATCACTGGCTTATCATAGAACTGCTGGTTTACCTTTAAGTTGTGTTTACAGAATTCTGCCAAAACTTCGAGGAAGAGACCAGTCGAGTGGAGACAGGCTTGGACCCCGTTAACTCTCTTGTGAAGGACGAAGCTGCTATGAACGTGCTCCGATTGGAGTCTCGTGTTGCTGGAGTGGTCGACTACCTTGCTCGACTGAAGGTTGCAGCATCGCGAATCGACACGACACTCTGGCCGAGAGAGACGCTTCAAAATGACCTCGAGTCTCTTATGACTCGACTGAATGAAGTTCCAGGTCAAGTACAAGAATGGAAGAAGTCTTCTGCCAGGTGTGGTGCTGATGTTGCCCTGTCTCTGGTTCGTGTTCACTGCAAGGATGCGCGGGAGGACAAGCTGGCGTCCCTCAAAGTGGCCAATACCAAGAAGCATGACTTCCAATCGTTCATGGAGACCTTCATTGCTGCTGCCACTCGGATTGCAGATGGAATCGACCTGGATCAGTTTGTCGCGCCTTCCAGTCCTCCACCCGAGGAGTAAAAAACTTCTATGCTTGATGCTTTAAATTTGCCTCGGAATGCCGAGTGGTTTTGTAACCGATAAACTTTTACAGGCTTGATGCCTAAGCACTTCTAAATCCGTAGGACGTCATCTGAACTTGGCTTATCGTTGAATATGCTTGCATTTGCCTTCGAGTTAACTTTGTTCTCCACTCGGAATATATTTTAGTGCTTGTGACGCAGCTCTGAGGTGGAGAATCCAGTCGACCTGTACCTCACCGTTCTTGCAGGTAGGGATGGAGTACAGATTGCAGTCGACCTGCGTCCTTGCGGATCAGGATGGAGCGCACATTGTATTTGTGCGTAGCTCCGAAGGAGAAGGTAGCAGTCGACCTGCACCTCGTCGTCCTTGCAGAGCGCACATTGTATTTGTGCTAGCTCCGAAGGAGAAGGTAGCAGTCGACCTGCACCTCGTCGTCCTTGCAGAGCGCACATTGTATTTGTGGCGTAGCTCCGAAGGAGAAGGTAGCAGTCGACCTGCACCTCGTCGTCCTTGCAAGCGCACATGGATTTCATACTTAGGCGAGTACTGGACTGCAGCTAAGCCCCGAGTGGGAGGTTTGCTCTCCACTCGGTAGGATTTTCAACTTAGGCGAGTACTGGACTGCAGCTAAGCCCCCGAGTGGGAGGTTTGCTCTCCACTCGGTAGGATTTTCAAACACTTAGGCGAGTACTGGACTGCAGCTAAGCCCCGAGTGGGAGGTTTGCTCTCCACTCGGTAGGATTTTCAAATACTTAGGCGAGTACTGGACTGCAGCTAAGCCCCCGAGTGGGAGGCTTGCTCTCCACTCGGTAGGATTTTTAAACACTTAGGCGAGTACTGGACTGCAGCTAAGCCCCCGAGTGGGAGGTTGCTCTCCACTCAGTAGGATTTTTTAAACACCTAGGCGAGTACTGGACTGCAGCTAAGCCCCCGAGTGGGAGGTTTGCTCTCCACTTGGTAGGATTTTTAAACACTTAGGCGAGTACTGGACTGCAGCTAAGCCCCCGAGTGGGAGGCTTGCTCTCCACTCGGTAGGATTTTCTAAACACTTAGGCGAGTACTGGGCTGCAGCTAAGCCCCCGAGTGAGAGGCTTGCTCGTCACTCGGTAGGATTTTCAAATACTTAGGCAAAACGGATTCGCAGCTAAAGCCCCCGAGTGAGAGGCTTGCTCGTCACTCGGTAGGATTTTCAAATACTTAGGCGAAACGTATTCGCAGCTAAGCCCCCGAGTGAGAGGCTTGCTCGCCACTCAGTAGCATTTTTTTACAAACTTAGGCGAAACAGATTCGCAGCTAAGCCACCCACTGGGGGATTTCTTACATAAACAAAAGCAACAACAATCACTGGGAAAATTATAACACTCTTGTCTTTGATAAACAAACTATAGGAGTACTTTTTATTACATCTCACCCGAGTGAGAACTTAAGTGTAAAAGGGGTGGAGCATGTCCGCATTCCAAGCTCGTGTCTCATCAATCTGGCGACCGACATTGTAAAGACGGTATGCTCTATTGTGGAGAACTTTGGTGACGATGAAGGGGCCTTCCCAAGTAGGGGCGAGTTTGTGTGGCTTGTGTTGATCCACTCAGAGGACCAAGTCTCCTTCTTGGAAGGCTCAACTCTTCACGTTTCTGGCATGGAATCGACGCAAGTCCTGCTAATAGATGGTCAATCGGATCAAGGCCATCTCTCTTTCTTCTTCTAGAAGGTCGACTGCGTCTTGCTGGGCTTGTTCTGCTTCATCTTCAGAGTAGAGCTCGACTCGTGGTGCGTTGTGAAGCAGGTCACTCGGCAGAACTGCTTCAACTCCATAGACCAGAAAGAACGGGGTTCGCCCAGTCGACCGATTAGGAGTAGTCCTCAATCCCCAAAGAACCAATGGAAGTTCGTAGACCCACACGCGTGTTCGAGATCACGCATCAACCGGGGTTTCAGTCCTTTGAGAATCAGGCTGTTTGCTCTTTCTGCTTGTCCATTCGACTGGGGGTGAGCGACGGAAGCGTAGTCGACTCGCGTGCCTTGAGAAGCGCATAAAGCTTTGAATTGGTCGGAATCAAAGTTTGACCCATTATCAGTGATGATGCTATGCGAAACTCCATATCTAAATATCAACTCTCTAATGAAGCTGATAGCAGTGCCGGCATCGAGATTCTTGATAGGCTTGGCTTCGATCCAGTTAGTGAACTTGTCGACTGCCACCAGTACATGGGTGAGGCTGCTCCTGCCAATCCTCAGAGGTCCAACCATATCTAATCCCCAGACAGCGAAGGGCCAAACGAGTGGAATGGTCTTCAAGGCTGAGGCGGGCTTGTGCGACATATTGGAGTAGAACTGACATCCTTCACACTTGTCGACTATCTCTTTCGCCATTTCATTTGCTCTGGGCCAGTAAAACCCCGCTTGGTATGCTTTAGCCACAATAGTCTGAGAGGACGCATGATGGCCACAGGTCCCCAAGTGGATGTCGTTAAGAATTATCTGACCCTCTTCTAGCGTTATACATTTCTGACTGGCTCCAGTCGCGCTTTCCCTGTACAACTGTCCCTTCATCACAGTAAAGGCCTTGGATCGACGGACGATCTATCGAGCCTCTTCTTCATTCTCTGGGAGCTCTTTCCTTAGGATATACGCGATGTACGACACTATCTAGTCGGGAGTGATGACCATAACTTCCATGATCAGGCCGACCACGGCTGGGACCTCAACTTCAGTCGGATCAGTGGCACTTTTTGGCTGCGGGGCTTCTTCGGTGAAAGGATCCTGACGATGCGTGGATATGTTCCAAAAACACACCACTGGGAATGGCTTCTCTCTTGGAACCTATTTTTGCCAAATCATCAGCTGCTTGATTTTTTAGTCAGGGTATATGATGAAGCTCTAACCCCTCAAATTTCTTCTCCAGCTTTCTTACTGCATTGCAGTAACCAGTCATGGCTGGGCTTCTAACGTCCCACTCCTTCATCACTTGGTTAACCACCAAATCCGAGTCGCCGTAGACCATGAGGCGATGAACGCCGAGTGAAATGGCCATACGCAACCCATAAAAAAGTGCTTCGTATTCTGCTTCGTTGTTGGAGGAATCAAAGTGAATCTGGAGTACATATCTGAGCTTATCTCCACGGGGGGAAACCAACACTATCCTAGCACCGGAACCATTCAGCATCTTAGAGCCATCAAAGAACATGGTCCAGTGCTCCGAGTGAACTTGAGTCGGCAGTTGCTGTTCAGTCCACTCGGCGATGAAATCTGCTATTGTTTGGGACTTGATAGCTTTCTTTGCCTCAAATCTGATATCCAGGGGAAGGAGTTCAATCGCCCATTTTGCCACTCGACCAGTTGCATCTCTGTTGTACAGAATCTCTGACAATGGGGCATCGCTGACGACTGTAATGGTATGGTCAGAGAAGTAATGAGCAACTTTCTTCGTGGTCATATAAATCCCATATACAAGCTTCTGATAATGAGGGTATCTTTGCTTTGATGGGGTCAGAACTTCAGAAATATAATATACTGGGCGCTGAACTTTAAAGGCTTTTCCTTCTTCTTCCCGCTCGACCGTAAGTACTGTACTGACGACTTGTCCTGTGGATGCAATGTAAAGCAGCAAAGGCTCTTTGCTGATCGGGGCAGCAAGCACCGGCTGGGTGGAAAGCAGGGCTTTTAGCTCTGCAAACGCTGCATCAGCTTCAGGAGTCCACTCGAACTTGTTTGACTTCTTCATCAGTCGGTAAAGAGGCAATGCCTTTTCACCGAGACGAGAGATGAATCGACTTAAAGCGGCCAAGCAACCAGTAAGCTTTTGAACATCGTGCACACGCACAGGTCGTTTCATTCGGAGTATAGTGCCCACTTTTTCTGGATTTGCGTCGATTCCTCGTTCGGAAACGAGGAAACCGAGTAATTTTCCGCCAGGAACTCCGAATGTGCACTTTGATGGATTAAGCTTGATATCATACCTCCTAAGGTTGGCAAATGTCTCAGCAAGGTCAGTCAGCAGGTCGGAACCTTTCCGTGACTTGACCACAATATCATCCATGTATGCTTCCACATTCCGACTGATTTGAGTGAGCAAACACTTTTGAATCATCCTCATGAACGTGGCTCCGGCATTCTTGAGGCCGAATGGCATGGTGACATAACAGAAGCACCCGAATGGGGTGATGAAAGCTGTTTTGATCTCATCGGGTCCATATAGACAGATCTGGTGGTACCCGGAATAGGCGTCTAAGAAAGACAGTCGCTCACATCCCGCAGTCAAGTCGACTATTTGGTCGATGCGGGGGAGAGGAAAATGATCTTTTGGGCAGGCCCGATTGATATGTTTAAAGTCAATGCACATGCGAAGTGACTTGTCCTTCTTGTGGACCATGACAACATTGGCGAGCCACTCGGAGTGGTAAATTTCTCGGATAAACTCTGCTGCTAAGAGTCGAGCCACCTCCTCGCCAATGGCCTTTCTTTTCTGGACGGCGTACCGTCGTAGATGTTCTTTGACAGGTTTCACTTTTGAGTCGACTCATAGACGGTGCTCATCCAGCCCCCTGGGAACACCCGGCATGTCAGAAGGTTTCCATGCGAAGATGTCCCAGTTCTCACGGAGGAACTGGATGAGCGCTTCTTCCTATTTGGGGTCGAGCATTGTGGAGATATGAGTCGGAGCAGCATTGGGGTCGGTCGGGTGAATGTGAACCGGTTTTGTCCCACCGGACGACTGAAATGTTGATTCCGTAGCGGGCTTCTTAGCTTGCAACAAATCGCTCGGGTCTACATTTTTCTGGTGTTCCTGCCACTCTTCTGCTACCATCTAAGCATCGGCGATCTTTGAGCCTTTCTGAAAGCACTCTTCTGCCTTCTTCCGATTGCAAGTAACAGTGATCACACCTGTGGGGCCAGGCATCTTCAATTTGAGGTACACGTAACATGGTCGAGCCATAAAACGCGCATAAGCTGGCCTGCCCAAAATAGCGTGATAGGCACTCTGGAAATCCACAACTTCAAATGTCAACTTTTCTTTGCGGAAATTTTTGGAATCACCGAAAATCACATCAAGGGCAACCTGACCGAGTGACGCGGCCTTCTTTCCAGGAATGACTCCATAGAAACTCATGTTGCTGGTACTGAGTCTGGACATCGGAATATGCCCATCCCCTTCAATGTTTCTATGTATAGTATATTCAGACTACTGCCACCATCCATCAAAACTTTAGTCAGTCGAGTGCCTTCGACGATTGGGTCGACCACCAGAGCTTGCCTCCCAGGGGTGGCTATGTGTGTCGGGTGATCAGACTGGTCGAATGTGATGGCAGTCTAAGACAATTTCAGATAATTGGGTGTCGCCGGAGCAACCATATTCACTTCTCAGTTTATAACTTTCAATGAACTTTTGCTTTCAACGTCAGCAAAAATCATCAGGGTGGAATTGACCAGGGGATAGCCATCATCGCTATCCTCTTTGTCATCAACTTTGTCTGACTCCTTTTCCTTATCTTTGGGTTGTTTCCCCTGGAATTGCTGGATCAAGAGCTGACATTGTCGAGTGGTATGTTTCGGGTAAATGAAATTACCCTCCTCATCTTTCTTCATGTGAATGTGGCATGGCAAATCCATCACGCCATTTCCTTCTTTATCCTTCACATTCTTAGGGTTCCAAGGCCCTTTGGGCTTCCCTTTAAACTTTCCCTGAGTCACGGCCAAGGCTTCTCCAGGAGCAGCTGGCTCGGCTTTCTGCTTCTGCTTCCGACTGGAGTTCCCTCCTCCGGTTTCTTGGGCGACTGACTTGTGCTTGCCACTTCGGAGCCGATCCTCTTCTTCACCATTAGCATACTTGGTGGCTATCTCCATCATTCGACTCAGAGACATGTCTCCGGTTCGACCGAATTTCAGGTTTAGCTCTCTGTACTTAACGCCCTCCTTGAAGGCACACACTGCCTGGTGATCAGACACATTCTCTACCGTGTGATGCAACGTGATCCATCTCTGGACGTAATCTCTCAAAGTTTCATTCGACTTCTGCACACAAGATTGCAACTATGTCAGTCCCGCTGGCCGCTTGCAAGTTCCTTCAAACATTCTGACAAACACCCGGGCAAGATCTTCCCAAGTGTAAATGCTGCTGGGTGCTAACTGATTCAACCACGCTCTAGCCGAGCCCTCCAACCTAAGAGGCAGATGTTTCATGGCCACCTCATCATTGCCGCCGCCAATCTGAACAGCCACTCGGTAGTCTTCAAGCCAAGTATTAGGCTTGGACTCACCAGTGAACTTGATGACTCCAGTTGCCAACCTGAAGTTGGGAGGAATCACCACGTCCCTGATGGCTCTGCTGAAACACTCTGGTCCTGAGACGTGCACTTTGCTGCTGGTGGGTACATCTCTGTCGTGACCCTCTTGGTGAGCTCTGTTCCTGTCGACCAGACCTTGAACGATAATGGATCTCGCATCAAAGCCTGGTTCCCTGGGGTCGACTGGAATCCTTCGCCCAACACTGTGCTGGCGTCTATCATCCTGTTGTCGAGGCGCGTACGATCCACCCCTTGGAGGAGGGGTGGGCACTCGACGTTGATCATCGCGATCGATTCGGTGATCATACTACTCACGGTTCTTGTACTGATCATGCCGGTCTCCACGCCCCTCACGCCTCGGGGGTGATCTAGGGCTATGAGCCGTCTAGACTACATTTGCAGCTACGGATCTGCTGTGAATCCTATTTCGCGACTGCGATACACCTGAATTTTGATCTCCTGCTGCCCGGAGTAAATCTCTGATCTGTATCAAGCCTCTGCCAGCCTCTGACTGGGAAGGCTGAATTGACTCTGCTATACGGGCCGCAGCTGCTAAATTCTGAATCGGAGTTCGGTATACCTGAGTCGATGGTGGAAAGAGTTGACGTCGACTGGAATCTGGAACCCGTTGCCGTGCACGCTCGTCGAGTGCTTGCTGAAGGTTCTCCAGTCGAGTGCGCTCAGCCAAGTTGTCCAAGCGCGCGTCCTCTAAGGCACGAGCCTCAGGGGTTTCTCCAATGATAGGAGTGTGAAGCGCATCCATGTTCCGGCGGCGAAGTTCTTCCCTTTGCAGCGAAGTGAGGGGCTCGGGGAGATACTCCTCATGGGCATGCGACGGATCGCCTCTGCCGTCGCCTCCGTCGGTGCCGGGAAAACCAGGAGGACCGCGTGGTCCGTCGACCATCAGGACCCCCGCCGCTGGATCACTGCTGTCGCACTCGGATGCAGTCTCTGCGGAGCCAGTCGACAGGTCGAACAGGCCATAGAGAGATTCGTCGGGCTCGATTGCCACGGCTTGGGGGGTGGCCGACTGGCGAGCCACCGCGTGCCTCACCCACCACTGAAGCCTCGACCGACCAGAGAACTTGTGCCGGCGGGAAACAGGGAGGGAGGATGACACGAAGACCGGCCGATACTTGGTCGACGGTTGCCGCAGGAGGACGCCGCGGACGCATGCGCGAAAGTGCGTTGTTCCGCGGACTGGGAGCGCGTCGATGTCGAGTGGAGCCTCCTGAAGCCAAGCAGAGTCATCGGTGATGAATGTGAGCGCGCTGAGACGGATCTCGCGGCCCTCAACCAAAACTCCGCCCGAAACCATGATGAAGGAGATCGGAAAAAATCGCAACTTCTCCAATAAGTCGCTAAGACACCTGCCCCACGGTGGGCGCCAACTGTCATGGTTCTAAGTCTGACAATAGTGTAGGGGGTACTAATGGAGAGGCAAGATCCTAGCTATGGAGTAGTTGTATACGCAAGAGATTTACGAGTTCAGGCCCTTCTCGGAGGAAGTAATAGCCCTACGTCTTGGAGCCCGGAGGCGGTCGACTGGATTATATGCATATGAGTTACAGGGGTGTGAACCCTTTACACTGAGGAGGGGGTGGCTTATATAGAGTCCGCCAGACCCCTCCGGCCCTCAGTTATGCAGGGTTTAAGATACATTAAGATTGGGCGTTACTGGTAACGCTACACATAAAGTGCTATGATGACCATAAAAGCTACTTAATGACCGACCATTGGCATGCAGAGTGACTTTAGATCTCCTGGCTGTCGAGTGGTTGGCTTCATGGTCGAGTGGTTGGCTTCATGGTCGAGTGTCTTCGAGTCTGTCGAGTGGAACACTCCTGAGTCGATTGACAGGTGGTTTCTTCTAGGGATGTTCTTGGGTAGGGTAGTTTGGACAGGTCCATGACCCTACCCTAGGTACATAGCTTCATCAACGATCTTGATGTATCGCGGGCTTTGTTAATATAGTCAGATCATATGGTGTTTTCCCCTCTCTATCTTGTTGTGATGAATTGAGTATTTCCCTTTGAGATTTCGTTGTTATCAGATTGAATACTTTTATGGATTTGAGAACACTTGATATATGTCTTGCAATTGAATACTCGTGGTGACAATGTGTGGGGACCGATTCTCCGGGTATAAATTTCCAGAAAAATGGCCCTTGTGCTCACCAGCCCCAGGATAACTGTTAGCTGATGAGGCACCAACTTGATACAGAAATTCCAAGCAAAGTACAGAATATGCAGTACAAGACAATTCTGGCCTGTGAGTACAACAAATGGTTCTAGTGGTTGATGGCGGAAGTGGTTTGTGGATCATCAGTGTCAATGGGACTCCAATTTCCACAGGAACAGTTGACCAGGTTAACTCCTATCTTCGCGAGGCTGCTATCACCGTTGCTTAGGTTCCGGGACTGTCGGCACGGTCGCTCCTCTCCACGCAAGAAAATCTGGCCAAGACAATAGCCAGGGGCAAGCCAGTGAGTACTTTGAATGTACTCGCAAACATTATGAACATAGGTATAATATGACAATGATGTGCTAAAAATATTTTATGCTCATGTCGTCAGTCACAAAAGATAAATAAAGCTCTAATGTGTACAAGCATGTTAATTGCGAATATGCAATAACATAGTAGTATAAAAATTATGCAATAAATAACACAAAGGGCTTTAAAAGAAATGCCACAGTCAGGCGTCTGAGCGACACCACATAAAGGGCTTTAAAAGAAATGCCACAGTCGGGCGTCTGAGCGACACCACATAAAGGGCTTTAAAAGAAATGCCACAGTCGGGCGTCTGAGCGACACCACATAAAGGGCTTTAAAAGAAATGGCACAGCCGGGCGTCTGAGCGACACCACATAAAGGGCTTTAAAAGAAATGCCACAGACGGGCGTCTGAGCGACACCACA